>NC_056737.1:246090836-246150836 GCF_019279795.1 Protopterus annectens
GCGCAACATAACGGTAGAAGTATACAAAAGCAATTACTGGTTAGCATTAAACAAATGATACCTAATAAAATTACAAGGACCATAAGTGTGATCCTCAGAACTGTGGCACTACAAGTGCAAACAAAGGGGTGTATACACCAAGTCTGAGTTTTGTTTTATATCAGAGTATTTGGTTTCCTCCCACATTGAGTGACCTCAGAGTTAGCAGGGGTTCAGGCATGCAGGATGTGGAGTCTCCTTGAAAACATTGTTTGAATGGCCAAAAAGCATTTTTTATTATTTGATTTTTTTTAATGGTTTAAATATCACTTTGTTTGAAGTGTCAGAAGTTGCACAAGGGAGGTTTGCACATTGATAGTATTGCTACATTTAATGGTTTGGTAATGAAAATACCTATCAAAAAAACATTAGAATTACAACATCCATTTGTGTGTACTGTCAGCATAATGTTATCAATATTATAAAACAATCATATTTCTGTAAAGCAGAATGTCTTATAACCTGAAATGGGCACATGGCATTGCAACACATTTGATTGAGATTCAGTACATTGAATGTCAAGCCACTTAATTAATTTATTTATTGACATTTGATTACAGGGAAAGTCCAAATGGGTAGGAGTCTATTTTTAGTGGAGGTCCGGGGTGAAAAGCTGCAAAGTATTACAAAACATTTTAAGAATAATAATTTTACAGTCTTTAAAAAAATACAAAAAAACAAAAACAATTTATGTGGTATAACATCATATACACACTAAATGCAAATTCCACAAAATTATAAGTAAAAATCATGGAAATCCCACATTTTGCAACAAGATAAACCAAATAAAAGCTTTTACTCACTGCATCACAATCTCTGTCTAAAAACTGCACATGTCATCATCTAACTACATGTAATGGAATGTAAATAAAAGTACACCATGTATTTTCACCCCTTGCAAATTTAAATATACCGACTCCAGTATTTCACAACAGTGAGCAAAATAAAATAAAATATATATATATATATATCCCACTGTACCGTCATCTTTCTGTTGTTGTTGTTGTTTGTCTTTCGGCTTTTCCCAGTTAGGGGTCGCCACAGCGGAACTCTGGTCCGCTAATGATTGGCAGTAGATTTTCACGAACGCCGAGGTGCCAGCTTGACGTTCAACCTTCAACGAAGGCATGCCCATTTACGCATGTCTTTCGAATGCCCACCCAACCGTGGGGAGGACATGCAGACTCCACACAGAAGGCACTCCCCACACGCCAGCTGAGAATCGAACGGGAGAACCTCTTGCTGTGAGGCAACAATGCTACCACTGCACCACTGCGGATCTTTCTGTAATATACCTAAAGTTTGATAAAAAGTAACCTCATAACAAAACGAAGATTTGACAAACTGAAAGAGTCTCTCTGAAACATACTGGTTTAAACATAAAGATAAGGATGAAATGGACAATGCGCAGAAGTGAAAACAATGGTAACAAGTAATAAAATACCAGATTTAGGGTGCAGGGTAGCAACTGTCATTCAAATCTGCATATGAACTGGAGGATTCTGGAAGTAATTTGATGTGCTTAGACCTGTGTTGCATATATCAGACAAAAACATTTATGTATTTGATATCTCTAGAAGTGAGACTTAGGATGGAAATAAATCTATAATTTTTGTGGAAGAATTTTAAAAACTATATTCACATAAGCCATTGAGTAAGACAAACTTGCTACTTTAATGTAGGGGAGACTGCATCTTCAAAGTAAAAGTAATGGTGCCTGTCATTTATAGAGACAAACTCAGAATTTAAACTGGTAAATATTTTGTATCACGGACAACTTGCCTTGTCCTCTCTCGTTAAAAAAACAAACAAAAAAAAAAACACATTGATAATGTCCTTGTCAGACAAGCTAGAAAGCAAATACTTTTGCAGGATCTGCACTCCCTCTGCAGGGTCCTTCACCCTCCCAATAGTCAGTAATTAAGTATTGCAACATCAGGGACACACACATAACAAGGAGCTCTGTTCCCTGATGTGACACAGGAATGGTGAATCATTGTTTGAGAAAGAACTGGATAAGAAAAATCAGGTTATATAGGTACTGTTCTAAGATATCACAAGTGATATCAAGGAACAAAAATGCATATATCACAGACAGGAAGTTATCATGGTTATTGGCAGTGCTAAATTGTCTTTACAAATACATAGGAGCAATGAACGACAGAAAGGCAATGACTGAACTAGAAAGAAATGCTAGATGAAAATTGTATGAAAGTCATTTTGCAACGGCTTGTACTGTAATGTCTAAGGCATAAATGGAACTGTAGAAACTGGAAAAGTAAAGTGCAGAAAGTAGGCCTTACTCATATTGTCAGTATTTATGCAAAGGATAAAGTAAGGGGAACATGCATTATGTGAGATTTTAAAGTCACCATTAATCAAATGCTAAGAATGATACAATGTTTTCTTTTGGGGATGAGGGGGGTAGATGAATTTAATAAAGTTAACCTGAGCCACGAATACTTACAAATGGAGGTGGAAGAGTTTTGTAACAGCCTCTTAATCAATATGCATAAACTGTTGCCGTAGTATAAGCAGCTGTAATCAGAATGGTATACATGCATACCATTTTGTAATAAGCCCATAACGAGGTGCACCAAGGAATTCCTTGTATTGTGCTACCTAGATAAATATCTTGGTGACCGGAAAGAAAAATAACCATCATTTAGGAAACCTATGGACAATTCTATACACACTAAAAGCCTATTGACTTAGAGCAAACAGAAAGAAGTGTGACTGTTTCATTGATGGAATCTCATATTATGGTCACGTGATTAAGAATAAGTTGTGCAAGTCACAAGATACAGAGATCTGCATGACTTTAGTGATACTCCGTTATGTATTTCATCTGAGGTCATAATTAAATCATTGCTTCCTAGAGAAGTACAGTTATCAGAAAAGCAGAATTCATTTCTATGCTGTATGAGTATACTCATCTTAACAGGAGACATCCTTATAATCTGAGATGTGCATACTTATCAGCATTTTCAAAGACTAATTTCTGATGGAGTGATGAAGATGCATACCTAAATCTAATGCAGGAAGGTAGCATCTGTAAGCAGGTATGATTTGCTAACCATGCACGGTGCAATGGTGAGCATGACATGTCTGGATTTGAGTGTATGTATATGGTTCTGAAAAATACAGCTTTTCATATTTATACTAATTATGCAAAAAGCAGTGCAATATTTGGAGAGGCATATACAAGCAGCTGGTGTTTCTAAAAGCTGACATAAACGTTTAATAGGTAATGTGAAGACATTTGGAGACATAGATGTCTAATAAAGCAATTAACAGTCTAATCAATATTTTCATATCTGCATTGATACTGTAAGAGCTGTATGACTTAGAAAGCAAATGAAGTAATTTGATAAACAGCATTGTGGTGCACAATTTTGCCACATACACTTGGCAATCAATTGCATGCCTTTGTAAAGTAATAGTGTTTTGAAATGTTATAAAAATATTACATAGTCTATGTACACTGTGCATTATCACAAAACAGCAGTGTTCTACTTAATGCTGTAATATATCATCAGATAGCTCACAAACAGGCACATAATCCTCCCATTGGTACCTTCAGTTATTTTGCATGGTGACAGAGATATAACCATTTGCTTGCCTATAACAGTAGTAATTTTGACAAATAAAACTCCATTCATTAAACCATCAGTACTTTATTAATGGTGTTATTCTTGGAAAGAAATTTACTCTTTTGACTAGATTTACGATATGTGTATATGCATAGACTAGTAAAGATGATCCACAATTTCAACACATGAATGAGAAGTCACTGGGAAATTTTCACAAAACACTACCATGTTTTAAAAACAGACCGCAGAAGTGGCAACTGATAGTGGAATCAAACTGCTTTGTGTATTGGGCCTGTAAGCTACATTGTTTAAATAGGATATGGTACTTCAAGAAGCCATTACAAACATTAAAATAATTCAGAATTCAAGTGGTCTGTACATTCCTTGACAACTGTGTCTTAAACAGCTACCTACTAACAGCAAAATATTATCAATGTGTTAACCATAACCACTTTAACCCTTTTTATGAAAAAAAAAAAAAACCTGAGTTAAGGACTTCACACCCAAACAGGGTTGACAGGCTGGACAAAGAGGACTGTTTACATTTGTCCGATATCACTTGGTGATCAGGACACTGGTATTATAGCACCCCAGCTGAAGGCACCCATGGAAGATATGTACAAGTCAAGGTTTTAAACCCAGAGGATCTACACTGATGTTAACAAGAATTCCTAGGAATTTCAGAGATTATATATGTGAAAGCAGATGTATGGGTTTAGTTAAAGATTGCAAATGCTATTGAAATGAGTACAATATTTATAATTAGCAGTGGTATAAAGCACTACTAAACAAAACTATGTAGCATATTATCATTTTAAGAAAGAAAAGTATCATAAATACTTTAGAATAATAAATTTGAAATTTAAGGAGCCTGCATCAGAAACAATAGTATCAAACACCATCTAGAGTATTTGAGATATGGAGGAGATACAGGTAATGATCAAGTGCTTAAGGTAATGAACTTGAAATCCACTGGGATTTCTCTGAGCAGCTTTAATTATGCCATTTGGAAATGCTGATTTTGGGGAAGGAGATAATGATGACATGAATGAAAGGAGAAGCAATGAATTATACTTCCTTCGTCTCCCTCATGAAGACTGAAATGAATGCTGTATTGGAAGGGGGGTGTGTGGAGTTGGTGGGACAGCACTTGGACTCCTAGGATTGCATATGGTTGGTGGGGCAGATAACCTTTCTCTCTCTTTTAGCTGTCAGGAATATGACCAATGTACTAGATGGTTTCCTTGCAGAGATTATCAACTGGTCACTGTTCAGTACAGAAGTGACTGAGCACTATTAGATAGAAAGCATGCTACCTTTATACACGAGGAGATTAAGCAGAAGTCCATTAGCCTAAAAGCATTGGTAGGTAAAGCCATTATGGGAATCATAACGGAAAGACTGGTTATTTTCCAAGATGGTAATGGTCTCCAGAATAACAGCAAGCTGGATTCATGACCAAAAACAGTTGTCTGAAACATATCATCCATTTTTATTACTGAGACAAAGGATCATAACCACAACTAGGTCAATTGGTGGCCTGTGCAGTGCCAGACTCAATGAGTGCTTTAGCTGTTACCACAAATTTAGTATCAGAATTCATGTATGAAGCCACAGTAACCTTGTGGCTTCATAAAGCAATGCTAGTACTGCACCCCCAGACAATCAGTACCTGCTGATGATGCCTCTAGCAGCTTATGCCCAGGGCAGAAGCCTCATTCACTCTTTATAGTTACAGCTCTGCACAGAAGAGCTTTTCAGGAGAGTACCAGAAGACAATGGTCTATATGATTTTCACCAAGGCCTTTGATTTTGTCCAACACAGGAAGTGGCTACAGGGATTGGGAGGGTAGGAGTGTATCAGATAAGGTAGGCAGCAGCAGTGCAGATGACTGGTAGGTCACAGAGGGGTTATTGATGATATCAGGAATAAAGGAAGTGATTAGTGGAGTAATGAAGTCATCAGTCTTGTCAGGCACATCTGTAGGGAAATAGAACAAAATCCTGCTTCTTGCTGATGATGTAAACATAGATGCACTGGGAGAAGGCAGAGAGAGGAAAATGTCTGAAATACTCACTAAGTGGGTATAAAGGTGTAAGTTGAGGTTCCATGCAGAGAAATGCAAAGTGCTGCATTTGAACCAAAGAAATATTAGCTGAGGAAGACTGGAACTAATGCTGTTACGGCTGAAAAAATGATTAGGGATAATGGTCACACCTGGGCTGCATCCCCTATTGTGGAGTGAAAAAGCTGTAACAGTGAAGAGCATGCCTGATGGACTCTAGAAGCCAAGCGGAAATGCCCCTGGTGAAGAGAATGCCTGATAGACTCTAAAAACCAAGAGGAAATGCTTCTGATGAAGAGAATGCCTGACAGACTCTAGAAGCCAAGAAGTAGTGATCCTGGTGAATAGAATACTTGATGGACTCTAGAAGAAAAGAGGTAATGCTGCCTGAGAACAGAATGCCTGCTTAGACTTTACAAGCAAAGAGGAAATGCTCCTAATGAATAGAATGCCTGATTAGACTCTAGAAGCAAATAGGTAATACCCCCAGTGAAGATAACACATGATAGACTCTAGAATCAAATTGGCAACAGTACCAGTGAAGAGAGTACTTGATGGACTCTAGAATCAAATAGGTAATACTCCCACTCTTATAGTCCCTGGTCAGATAACACCATGAGTATTGTATGCAGTTCTAGAGGCCAGACCAGGAAAATGACATCAGGCTGCTGGAAGGAGTTGAGAGGAAACCACCAAGATAGTGTGTGTGATGCAGGACAAGGGATAGGACTAGAACTGATGAGCTGGGGCTCTTCATACTGGAGACCAGAGGAGGCAGTTGGGATATGGATGCACAAAAATGTACCAGAAAAATATAAAGGGGACACCTTGTGTAACAGTTGTGTAACAGTGAAAAAGAAAGGGCACAGGCAGTAAATTGTGTGGACCAACAACTCCCAGGATCCCTGGAAGTACTTTTTCAAATAGAAGTTTGCTGAAGTCATGGAATACACTACCAAAATGAGTGGCAGAGAAGATTTCAGGGGACATTCAAGAGGGAATGGGACAGTTGAAGAAGGGATGAGATGGGAACAGGAATGGAGGTAAGATATAATGTCAAATACACTTAAAGGACAAACTAGCTAGGTTTATTGTCTCATTCTACCATCAGACAACTTTAATGTAAAATAATTGTTCTACTTCTATTGTTCACAAAGTCTTTTTTTCCTCTCTTTCGGTCAAAAAAAGGGAGAGGAATAGTAGCAAATGTGCATTAATCACATACACATATATGCATGCTTATTGCAGCTAAGTGTGCCTTTGTAAGTCCTGAAACAGTATGTAAAGGACATGTCCATCTGCTTTGTTTGCACATTTATTTAATACAATGTTGTGTCGAAAAAAAATATATGTGTGTGTGTGCGTGTGTGTGTGTGTGTGTGTGTGTGTGTGTGTGTGTGTGTGTGTGTGTGTGTGTGTGTGTGTATATATATATATATATATATATATATATATATACATACATATAAGGCTTATTAAATATGTATTACTCAGACACATACCCAAAATACTTCAAAAGGACTCTGTGCAACATTTATCATATATTTAACCAAGTATTCACAATGTAGATCTTATCTGTCCACAACAGCTATAATGGAATAACACTTTAGGACAGTAATAAGGTCTAAACTTTTTTGTAGTTATAGGAAATACAAAACACAAACATTTTGCCCTAGTACTTCCACATGCATTAATAGATCTCCCCTCTTCCCCTTTTAGTAATGTAGATTTACTTTGAGAAATTTTTCTGCACCCTCAAATTTTCTTTGCTTCTTACCCCTATTATTTATTTTATTTTTTAACTTTTCAAATCTGATTTGGTGTATTTCATCATCTTATGTCTAATTCACAAATTGTTTTCCTTCTTTCTTACCTACGTGAAATTCATTTACTGTTTTCCCATCTATGTGACTGAATTTATGAGCATTTTCAAAACGTTCTTATTTTTTACTAAAATCTGCTCGTTTCTGAAATGTTCTATAATATTCTCATTTAATGTAGGTGGGATGCTTATTCATCAACTTTTTGTCATAAAAAAATAAGTGCATTTACTTTTGTTCAACTGAGAAGATATTTATATTTGCTATTTTTATGTTATATGCTTATTGCTACTTTGATATGTATAACTTCATATGTTGTTATGTATTTCATAAAAAATAAGTTTTATTATCATTGTTATATGTGTTTAGTTTTTCTTCATGAATCTCAGCTGAAAACTGGCTTTGTGCATTTAAAATTCCTGCAGTAATAAATAAACAGATAACTAACTAACCACAAGCTTTGACAAACCAACAATGTAGGTGACATTATATATTTGCTGTACTCTAAAAAAAAAAAACACCAAGGAAAGCAAAATGACTGTCAGGCTTTGTCTCAATAAAAGTAACAGCATATATAGAACATATTGCTATGAACTGAATTACAATGATTCACCTATAACATTATACAGGGATTTTCCTCAGGATACCTTATAAGCTAGAAACATTGCTTCTGCAAATCATGTCTTCAGAAATAATTTGCTTCATTTCTGCAACAGCCTTGTTAGAAAAAAGGTAAATCAAACATAAACAGTGAATTACTAATAAACACCAATTCTTATTTCAGCAGTATGCCAGACTGTTCTAATTTGCTAGAGAGAAACAGAACACAGTTTGAAGGAAGCCCAAGCTTCCAAATCACCTGCCAGGATAACATATCTGCTTGTACCAAATCACCTGCCAGGATAACATATCTGTTTCACTGGCAGGTGACATGTCACCTCACATTACCCATTAAATAGTACTGAACACTCTGTATATTTTATGCTAGAGCAAGCTCTTGATTAGGGATGGCAATTCTAGCATACTTATGGTGGTATTTTTTTCTTTAATTTCTGTCAGAGCAGCTTTACTCATCTAAAGGCGATATTGTTTGCAAAGCACAATGACTACTTTGACAAAGGATAAGAAAGCTAAAATTACATTATAAAAATGATACAATAAACATTCAGCACTGAGAGCTTCAAATAATGTTACAGGGCTTCATATGAAACATTTTACTAAGTAATGGAAATGAAGGCATCCTTTCATGAATTCCACTTTTTCTGAATGTGGTTGTCAAGCAGTATTGCATTTTAAATGCATTGCAAACAGCGAGTTTTAAGTGTATCACTGAAAAAAAGTTAGTCTAAAATATTTATAAATTCACATTGAAAAAAATTTAATAGATTGTCCTTAAAATCAAGCTTTTTCTATTTGTATAAATTAACTTAACTAGGATTGTTCTCAGAATGGAAATACTGGGGCTATGTACATATTAATATTACAGGGAATCATTTAATTGAGATTTGATAAAATATTTTCTTCCACTGTGTTCTGAACCATAAATAGAATTTGTGAATGCAAACAAACAAACCATATGTATCAAAGGCAAACTAAAACTATTGCTTGACATGTAGAAAAATAGGTTTACTGGAAGTACATTTTGCATCATTCATGTGTGACAGAGTTTGTACTGGGTATACGCTTTTCTATTGGAACATTCAAATGAAGACTAGAATATTGTGCATGTCCTATCCCCACCCAATTTTTTACTCATTTCTACCAACATAAAATAAAGTGCTTCAGTTTTTGCTTGCTATGATGACACAGTTATATTTTGAATAGTGAATAAATAAAAATAATGTAGCATGCTACACATAGCTGGCACTGCTACTATTTTAACACATCATTGTTAACATTAAATTCTTGCACCTGAAGTATGAACATTTCATTACTGACCAAACTAATCTCTATGTCCACTCTTTTCTTTCTTTGACCATCTCATGGTCGTCTGCTTCCGTATTTTCTTTTCTTTGTGGTATTCTTTCCTGCTTAAGCGAGTTCTGAAATGCTGAGACTGAATGACTGAAAAAGTGAACTAACATGTATAAGATGGCCATTTCTCAGAAGATTCCCTTTTCCTCCATGGTATGGTGGTCTCAGAGTTAATATATACAAGTTTGGGGGGTGCAGGAGGGAGAAGGGTATTGTTGTATATTTGCTTTTCTCCTGCATTTTTTATGTTATTTTTGCACCATGTTTGCACCTGGTGTTGTGGGTGCTGACATTTCAATAGGGAGCCATTTTGTACCCAATTTTGGCAGTGATGTAGTCTACATATTTTGGTATGAAATTCACCAATTCTTTTTCATCACTGCATTACTAAACAATGTCACTTAGACAAAAGTCTTTGTCACCTTTGAAAATAAGACCATTGTGTTGGAGGATTTTACTGTAAAGCATACATAAATATATAAATGAATCAATTTCCCTTCTTCCTGCCATGCTATTTCCCTGCTATCCCTGCACTATTATCTTTTTATGTTAAGTACTTATGTACAGTCTGTCTCATTTTGTAATACAGCCAGCAGCATTGGTGAATGTCATAAGTTAAAACTGGTTTCTCCCAATAAGAAGTAATGTGCATGAATGCACACACATACACACACACACACACACACACACACACACACACACACACACACACACACACACACACACACACACACACACACACACACACACACACACACTTATTTGTACAATCCCTTAAGTTCTTACTCGTGGCTGCACTGTGAATTTGGATCCTAGTGATCACAACATGTGGCTTAGTGCAATGTGATAATGACTTCAAATTACTGCAACTTCAAGTTATGTGGATTGTCAGAAAGGAAAGAATTACAGGGCTAACTTTACACCTGAATTAAGTTTCAGTTGGATGCATGCATGAATTCAGATTGTTGAACAAGCACATGCATATATCATATTCTTAACTTAGCTTTGTAAATTGACTTCTTTGCACTAGATCACTGCACTGAAAAATGAGAACTTTTTCATTAAATATTATGTGGTACCACCTGCGTTGCTAATAGATTTTACCTTTTTTTCTGAATTTGATGCATTGTCTCTGGAGTTTTTCAACTACTGAGGATCATTCCAGCAATTTATTATGCTCCCAGTTTTTTCATTAGCTATTTTCCACCTATTTCATCAAGCCTTGTATTTCCCATCTAGAGAATGAGTGACAGCTGTGTCAAGCACCATCTTGTTTCTTTTTAGCAGGAAAGTGTCTTTAGTTTTAAGTCATCCATGGCCATTAGAAGCCTTTATTTTCCCTCATTCAAAGGCTGTATGCATGGCATATGTGTACTGCTTCAAATAACCTCATGATCATCAAATCCTCAAATTATCTATTATATGATCCCAGTTATTATCACCAGGGGTAATATACTATTATTGACCATTGTATGGGTAAGGCCAGTCTCTGACCAAACAGTATAGATTAATTCGAACATGAAAAGGGAAACTGACTAGGCTAAAAGTGACCTGCAAGGGCAGCTAGCCATGTACTGGCCTATGAACCTATGGTGTATGCTGCAATACAACCCTCTCTCCCTGAATAGTTATATACAGATTATAAATCTTGTCTGCAGAAGGGGTAAAGCATATGGGAACAGATCGTATGCTTTCCATCAGAGATGCAAACCACTCCAGACCACTTTGCAACTTTTGACAAGGAAGAGCAAACAGGCTTCTGGTCTTCATTATCTAGATCCTAACTAGGAGGTCTCAATGAATTATTGACTGTCACATAGGACTTTTATGCTGAGACTGTAATAATCATTTGCATGCTTCTTTGGTTTACTAGTTTCATATGCAGTTCCTCAGTCTGTCACAACAGAAATACATATACCTGTTTTAGTTCTGAAATTCCCATGTACAGCATATCGAAGGTGTTCCCTGCCCTTTAAATCTTTACTCTACTGGACTTCAGTTAAGTTGGATTAGTAGGAAGTCAGTGTAGTATATTGATTTTATGTAGTATTTTCTTGAGAAAGTGGTCAGGAGGGGAGTTAATGTCCTCCAACTTTACTCAGACCACTATCACTGTCATTCTGGCTATTTTGGTATCTTTGGATTCCTTTCACAGCACTAATGTTACATGTCCATAAACTCTATCCCCTATCATTTAATCTGAGAGTAGTCAGTCTGGTCCTTCCTCCACTCTACTCTATACCAAACAAAAATGGATACCTTCTTTTCACCTGAAACAATCACTTGCCAGGAACATCTGTAAATGACTCTACCTGACAGCATTTACGAACAGTTTCCTTCACAGATTGACTGCCTTACATCTCTTGGACGCATTCAAGCCCCGACCATTAAATATTGACAAGAAATCATTCTTTATAATAAGTCAGAGAGCATGCAAGCTCACTTGACATATACTTATGCTAGATATAATTTGAGAAACTGTCCCTCTCATAAATAATCAGATTTTTGTAGGGGACAGGCCACTTATGCACGTCCTTATGGGGGACGTCTCCTCCCCTATCCCCTTACATTATCATTATCACTGTAAGATCACTGCTTCTCAGAAAAACAGTTTACAACACCTGTCACTCAGATCTGTCTGTTCATTAAGTACTCACATACGAGCTTTAAAGTTTTGATTATAGTTTAATTTTTTTTTTTTTTAGTTTCCTTCCTTCCTTAATTAGGTAGGTGGGTTGGTCCAAAGATCATTTAGATACATAACATAAACCAAAGGTAGAAATCAAAGCATTATTTAGTTAAGCATGAAGAATTGTAACAATATTAAACGGTTTAATGTTAGAAGCTTTATTCAGTTCTAATATTTGTACCATGTTTTCTACCAGTAAATCAAAGAGTATTTACAACATAGTAGATCCAGTGTTTAGAAATTCTACAAATAGTAATATGCAAAACATGCAACTGCTACAGCTCCATTTGACAAGTTGTACTCAGTCAACTGTGACACAGACTTTGAGTGATTCAAGTAAGAAACTGAAGATCATTCCAAACCCTCTAACTGGTGGCTGAGACCCCTTAATGGTTTTATTATGCATGCGACTCCATGGGATACTGGTGGAAGAATAATTTGCATGCAGAAGACTGGAAACATAATTCTGCCAATGCTAGAGTCCCAAGTGGTTCAGCATCTAACAGCCGAGGTCAACTCACAAAGTTTTTTTGAAAAAGCAATGTTCTTTTGAATGGTTTCTCACCTAAGCCATCTGCTGAGAATTAAGCATGGCTTCTCAAAAGATCTTGTTACAGACGCTATCCATATTAACCTATATGCTATAACTCTTTATGCAATGGCTACATTAACTAATACCTTTTAGTTGACTATTTCCAAGGTTTTTGGTAGTGTTTTGTCACCCCTTCTTAATTGATTTAAGGATTTGGCTGTGATCCTTCTTCCTTTGATTAAATTAATGTGTGCATCTCTGAGAGAACTTCATTTAGGTATCTTGTATCCATGTCCAATGACTGCAGTATTTATGGGAATGTTCTCAAGGTTTAGTTCTTTGGTAGTGACTATTCAGGAAGTGTGCCAGTCACATGTGGAAATGTCATTCTAAAAAGCAGATGATAGTGCCATCTTTCAGTTTGTAAGAAACACATATTTTTTCCTGCAGATTTTCTGTAGTCAAATGCAGGCTGCTTAATTATTACTTACTCCTAAATAACTTCCCAAACTAAAGAATGTATCTATTTCATCCTTAAAACACTTGATGGAGATGGTTCCTCCTTTTTAAATGCACTGCAGGGTTATAATACATAGACAGTAATAAAATTAAGAATTTTTGAAATATTGCAAGATCATGCAGTGAATTATTTATTCACTATGCTTGATTAATCTTAGAATGAATAATCAAGTCAGAAAGCTCTCTACTTCAAAATTATTTGGGAACCAGAAAAGAGCGAATTATGATTGAGTCTCTGATCATAAACAACTTATGTGTTTGAGACATGGATGTAAAAAAAATCACTTCTAGAGTGAAGCTGAAAAGGTGAGTTTTGTCATCTGCTGAACACACATTTAACAACTGACTTATGATTGGAAAGGTCTGATCATAATTGTAGTACCTGCAGCTGATGTCCTGTAGTTGTAGAAATAAAAAAAGTGTAGGAGTGCACAGTGTTTTACAGATTTGAAAGCTTTGAATCACTTGTTGCTGTCATATGGACAGTGGCCAGGGCTAAGTGTCTGATAAAATACTCAGCTTTGCTGCACTTTTGTGTTACAGTTTCGAGTTTTGCTTGCTGTTTTGCTTGCTGCTGTTCTGTGGTGGTTGGTACTGCTATTCCTCTTACACGCATTTCAAATCTTAAAGACCTTTCTTATATCAGAGAGGTACCTCAAGTTATAAAGTTATATGTTTTCCTAAATTTAAATTTGTTTACCTTCTAATTAATTTTATAACTGTCTTCTGTAAGTATTAACCATATTTTAGTCATAGTTTTTGCTATGCTTCCCACACCTATTCTGTTTGCTATTGCTTTGTTATCTTTTGTTATACTAAATGGACCGATCAAATTGGACTGTTTGCACTCTGGTCAGAACCTCAAGAACATTGGTAAGGGGTCTAGAAATAAGATAGTTTAAACTAGATGATAAGCCTAAGCACTGTGCCTTTTGAGGAAATTAGAATACCCAGAAGGAACCCATACTGACATGGAGAGAACATGCAAACTTCACAGAGACAATAAGAGATCAGGTTTCAAGTCTTGGACCTTGACGTTATGAGACTACATTACCCAGAAATGCACCAGCATATCATTCGACTGCTAGTTGCTTCTATTGCAGTAGGCCTTTGCATTTCACATTCATCTTACATTCCCTCCTTTATCTTACAGTGGTTCAGAGGAGGTTACAATGCTAACATGCCTAGAGCCCGTTACAAGCCTAGCCATATTTATTTCAAGTTGTCTCAGTTGTCTCTGGTTAGGTGAGTGAAGTTTGCAGAGGTAAGGGTCTATGGGCAAACAAAAGTAGCTACCGGCAGCATGTAAAGCTAAGGTCATAAATGCAAATGTAGAGATTTGCAATGCATGTAGGTGCAAGGGTAATGCATGAAACAGAACTGCAGGGAATACAGGGCAAATAAACACAGACTTCAAAGTAAGTAGAGAGATGATGCAGGTACTAACAATTATCAGGGCAGTAATATGACATTGAGTAAACTGCGTATGTGGTTGTACAGTAGAACGTTTAAGTACCTAAGCACAGTAACAAATACAATCAAGGAAGAAATTAAATAATAAACACCAGTATGTCATGATAAAAAAAAAAATATTTATTTATTAACATTGGTTTACCGTGTAATGCCCGACTGGGCAAAATGCCCATTTTCAACTGAGACCCAAGGAGAAAGGCTCCAGAAACATAGATAAACAAAGCCATATATATAAAGCAGCATACAATCAGGTTACAAAATCATACAAAGATACAAAATAGTTGTTAATAAAACAGTAACAGCATTGATATAGTAAATTCAGTAAATTTGTAATAATACATGCATAAAACTTTTTTGTAATATACATTCAAATGAGTGGTGGGAGTGCCCTCATCTAAAGGTTATGAGGATGTATGAGAGCTGCATACAGTGTGATAGAAGGGGAGAGACATGTGAATTCATAATCTGTATATTCAAAATTGAGCTACTCCAAACAGCAATGAAGCAGTAAACACCACTAATGGAGCAGTGAACATCATTTTGTCATTATAAAAAAGGAAACTAAATAATAATAGTTAATTCTAATTATCATCACAATCAAACTGGAATTAGTTATAAAATAAAGTTCATATTGCAATTTATTGGTGTCAGCAAAGTCATAACCTAGGCCTTTGACTGTGACTTTAAAACAACTGCATTTGTAATAGGTTGTGAAAAGTTTAGACCTGAATTTATCATACTCCACTTCTTTGTAGACCTCAGCAGGAAGACATTTCCATGTAGCTGGCAAAGTTTTTTGAAGGCTTTTACCCTTAACGCTAAATAAAATACAGACCTCGTCAAGGACAGGGCTGCTTTGTCCTGTGGCCTAAGATCATAGTAGTGGTCCTTGAGATGTACCTACGTGGCAAGAGGGAAATAGTTGTGCTGATGTATGTATAGGGTTAAATGGCAGGGAGGCTAATGGTAGTACTACTCTGGCTAATACTGGTATCATAGGTTCATAGGTTCATAGGTCTGTACTAGGCTCTTGGCCCTAGAGTCTATATAAGCCTAGCCAAAAAGGTACCCTGGCTTTCGCCACCCAAGAAAATTATTTTCCTGTGCCCCTGTCGAGCAGAGCCACAGAAGTGATCCCCGGGGTGAATTTCCTATTTCCCATCCAATCATCAAGATTTTTCTTGAAGAGTGCTAATGAGGAGCTTTGTTTGATATAGATAGGTAGTTTGTTCCAGAGTATGGGAAGTCTCTGGGACAGGAATCTATCCCTCCAGCATGTTCTGTTTATTGTGGTGACAAGGTATAGGTCCCTACAGCGTGTAGCTCAGAGGGATTGGGATTTCTTTAAGTGGAGCATGTCAAACAGCTCTGGGTTTGGCATAGCTTTGTATGTTAGACAGAGATCACCTCTGAGTAGGCGATTTCTTTAGAATCTGACAATGATGTAATCTATGCTCTTATAATGAAATTAAATGACAGATTTGTTTTTTCCTCTGTGGATTTAAGGATGGCTCCAATGGACTGAGATCTGAGTGCAATTATAAAGAGGGCATGTTCAGTTTGAACTCTTTGGTGATGCAAACCTGTAGACTTCCTTCCCTCCTACTTTTTTTTTCAATATCTCCTTTCATGATTTAATATTCAGCAGTGTAATCCATTCTGCTTCAAAATAATGCTCTGGAATGAAATCAACTTCTGTTTCAAGTTAAGATGCCTGTATTAGTATAAACCTTACTAATGTCTTTCTCTCTCTCTCCCTTATCCATTATCATTCAAATCTGTTTTCTATCTGTACTGATTGTAGTAGTATCTGTTCTGTACTCTGTTCCATTATGCATTTTCAAATATATGTAAAGTTATTCATGGGTTTTATTATTTATGCAATTTATTTTTCTAAGTATTATGGGATGAATGTTATTTGCTTGCTATATTCACTATATAGTCAGGATAGATGTATTTGGTGGGAGCTTATCCTCTGGTGATAATGTATTTGGTGGTCACTTAACTTTGTGGTAATTTATCATTATCTACATCTTTAGGTAGTGGAATTAATAGATTTTATTACATCAAATAATTCAGATTTTGAAGTGTACTGTAGGTATATTTGGTGTGCCAGAATTTAATGAATTGCTTCCTAAACCATATGGTATTTACTCCTACATGTGTGAGTTGTGTTGCTTTTCTTCACCTTATCCTTATTTATCTGTACTTTGATTGGACAGATGGTTTACCTTAGGTATTGCACAGTGAGGTCTTTTTGATTGACAGAACTGCTCACCCTGCATATTGTGTGTCCAAGTTGTGTCATGTGATCAACATGTTTGTTTCACAGGTCTGAGTTTGGAGAAAGGTTAGTACAACACACCACACACACACACACACACACACACACACACACACACGCACACACACACACACGCACACTGGTGTAGCTAAGAAATTTCTTTAGCACATGTGACCCAATTCATTTTAAGCTACAGATGTAACTTGTTTCCATTAATTCCAAAATTGGCACATTTTTGTAATCTTTCTTATTCTTATATGCAGCTAAAATCTGAATTTAGAAATGGAAAAAATATAACTTGAGGACTAGAGCTACTAATCATGGAGATGCCTCCTCTTCATTTCCCTGAAAACTGTTAGATATATTGATTTTAATGAACAATTTAAACAGGCTTCCATGCATATTCCCAGCCAGGCATAACCATAAGGATCTTAAGAAGAGAGTTTGATAATCCAGTGATTGCTACTACCAGGGGCCTACATCCTGTCATTGTAATACATGGAGATGACATCAAATTAGTTTGTTAGAGAATGTGAGTGAAGTATCCTTAGCCTAACTTGGACAGTCAAGAAGAATCACGAACTATCTCAGCCACTAGTCATTGTCAAAAAGCTTAAGAGTAAAATACTTAAATTGCACCAGTGAGAAGCCATTGGTGAAGCCATGCAGGGTATGAGGATGAGCATGAATGGGCAGCTGAAGAATGAGCAAATGATCACTAAATTTGTTTGAATTTTCTCCAGAATGAACATCTGGGTTGAAACGGCTCTGCAGAAGTAGAAATCACAGCTGATGTTAATAGTTATAAATGGGAAATGCTTCTACGATTTCCAAAAATAGAAAAAAAAAATCAAGTTTCTTTAAACTGTGAGAAAAGGATAAAATCTTAAAAAAGAAAATAGATTGTCCAGATGCTTGATGGGTCAGCAGGTATGTAGGCAACAAGCAAATACAGAAGTCAACTGAATAATCTAGAAGATGTTTACTGAATTAAGAATGAAAATAAAATGAAACTGACAAGTATTAGAAAATGAAAGTATGCATGGATACTGTAATTATGCCAGCTATGACTTAAATATGAATGTTTATGAAATTATCGGCACAAGAAACACTGACAGGAAAGCCTGTCATGGAAGAGCACTGAAATTAAAATTTCCATTGTGTCTGTTTCCTGCAGTCCCCAGGCAGTAAACTTTGTTGGCAGACCCTAGCCCCTCTAACCTTAAAATAATCACCTGTGACATTGTCGCAAAATGAAATGGTGGCGGAATATTGACTAGCATTTTTGTATCTGATTTCCTCGTAAGTGTGATAGAAGTGCTAGCAGTTTCTTCTCAAATAATAATTCCCATCAGGGACAGAAAAGATGTGGGCAAAGTTTAGTTTTGGATGCTTTGAACAGGGTGGTAAATTGAATATCTGCCACAAGCCATACCCTTCTCTTACTCCATTAAATCTAACTGTGGTATTAGGAAAAATGGCTTTTAATGCTAATGGTTAAATGCTCACTAGAAAAAATAGAATAAAAGAATGAAAGCTTGGAACAAGTTGATTACTTTACAGCCCACATGGACTAGTGCAGTACTTCATATAGATAAGGACTGGATCTCGACTTGAATAATAGAACATAAAATGCTCAGTAGCAATTTGCTTGTACACAGAACTCTAGTATCCTTATCCCTTCCCCAGATATTTTAGCATTTGTTTCATGTACCACCATAACAACGTGGGATTTTTCAAGAAAATATGTATAGGAAGTTAAAACTAAAATCCACTGCTGTTAACAAAAACTAAAGGCTTCCATCTCAACAATGTCTTACATTAAATATCCGTATTGAGTGTAACACAGCTTCATAAAACTGAGACCATATTAGGTTACAAAAAAGAAAGTAATTTTTTAAACCAAGGAATATAAAATTGTGCTGTCTTAATTTCCAGTTTATGCTTAGACAGCCTAAATCGCAACAGTATTAAAGTAGAGAGGAGGTGTACTTTTCCTAGTCTATAATAAGCTGTGGAAGTTGCATTGGGCAGAGTCTCTAGGAAATCCACTGTTTCTTTTAAAAAATGTCATTGGTAAGACACAAGATTGGCACCACAATGAGGAAAAAATAGTGAGGGCTGATACGCATTGTCAGCTAGAATTTGGGTTAAGACACTGACTTTTCTCTGCATGGTGTCTGCCTTCGAAAAAAAAAATCTGGAAAATGCAAAACTGCAATTTTCCTGCTGATAGTTACTGGGGCATATACAACTGAATAATGTATGTTAAGCCATTTGCAGATAATGTCACAATTATTTATTACAGAGCGATAAACTCAGATATTCACATTAATGAGCAGGTATTATTTTTTTTTCTCTGAAAATTGCAAAAGTGGTATCCGTGTCCGTAAATGAGAGCATTCTTCAAAGATGTGGGCCATGGCAGAGGATTAAGGGAATACAGATGAAGTATCCTGATTCCCATAACTTGGAATGGAGCACTATTCAACATTCCTTTATGATCCATCTGCCACATAACAAAAAGTCTCATATATTTAATGCAGGTTTGCCCTAGGCCACATAATAGGATTAGGAATAATTTCTACAAATTTACAAAAACAAATCACATGGGTAGGCTTAGAATTTGCTAATAATTTCACCATAGCTGAAAGATCAAAGGGAAGAGAGAGTCCAGAGCCAGGCAGTAGTTTGACCCTGGTCAGGTTTTCTTAATGAAAGGGTTAATCTTCTCAGAGGTGACCATAGAAGAGCAAATGGTGTGACCAAAGGCAGCTTCTGGCCTAAGATAATGGGTAGAAAATAGTCTGGGCGGTATGACAGCAAGGAAACATTTACAGACCAGCATCACAGTTTACCAGCTGAAAAGAAAAAGCACAAGCTACTTGCTAAGACTAAACAATAGAGGCCAAGACACGGTAGCATATAGGTTTAAATGGCTGGCTTGCTCTGTCATTAACCTGAGCTGTCTTCCTTTAGATTGCAACTTGTAAAAATAAACTCTAGCTTCTTTTTGCTCCATATGCATAGCACTGACTAGGTTGTTTCGTCTGTAAACAGAGAACTCTGATTTGACTTGCACAGTTTTCTAAGCGAGCTGCAGAAGGAAGGAACAAACACCCAGACAGGCAAGTTTCACATTGAATTTGAATTAGTTGAAAACTGTGCTTTTTAAAAAATGCCTTTAGGCTGCATATGATAATGTGGTCTCCTGTGTTAGATACATATGGAAAGTAGAACAACATTCTTATTTGAAGGCTAGCTTAACAGCGACATTGCTGTAGAACACTGTTCTGATTTATTATTTACAGTTTCTTTTTTCTTTCTGGGTTCTCCCCCCCATGAATGTTATTCTCTGTACTCTGCCATTTTCAGTAATGCATATTACAACCTTCTGCGAGGAAAGAGTGCAGTGATAGTTGCAAACCTCTCCAAAACAGACTTGCTTATCCAGCTCATGGCATAGTGTGGTGCATTCAAGAAATAAATAAGTTCTGTCATCTAATTTTGTCAGCCCTAGTATGGATGGAGTAAAGACAGACCTATGTCTTGGTGTAATTATATGGTACTAAAACAGACCATTCTGTGAAAAATTCTGTTCTGTGGTGCAAATGAATGTTCCAGTCAATATGTCATATGACTGTGCCAATTTTAAAATCTTGGTTTGTTTAAATGGATTGAAAACTGACTTTTTTTATTTAAATGTCTTTCTCTTGTGTAATTTGATGTGGCAACATAAAACTTTTTCCTGCTTGTAGCACCTTCTTCACCCATGTGTTGTCAAACAAAGTTAGGGCTACACCAAGCCGATACCTGTTAAACATTCCTCCAACAATCAGCTAGGGGCCAGCAATGCAGTGAGTCAAACTGCCTCCTTCTTCCCAGGATGGGCAAGCTATTGATGGCCAGTTAATCCGATCCTCCGTGCCCTGGTCCTTCCAGAAACTGAAGTGGCAATCAAACTCTGGCCATCTAAATCATACTCATGGCTTTATCTTGGTATACCGCAGGAATCTGGAAGCAGTTCTTGCCCTTGTTAATTTGTTTGGTTCTTCAGTATTTGCTATTCTATTCTGTTCTCATTATTCAGGCACATCTGAAATAGTGGAGGGTTTTCACATGTGCTTGTCACTGAGTATTTCATCCCACCTACCCCTAAAGTCATTGAAAAGTTTATCAAACACGACTTTGTTGGAGTATGTCAGTGACTTGGTGTGCAACTGCAGGTGAGCTATACCGAAATTAAATATATGCTTTTTTGGAAATTCAGCAAGACTGATGATGACTTCTGTTAGCACATTAGAATAGTCTAGAAAAAGTTTGTGTTTTTATTTTCAGATACCTTGGTCTTATGGTTGGAGACGCAACTAACAGATACTTCAAAGCCCAGAAGTAATAAACTAAAAAGTAAAATAGTAAAAGGAAACTCAAAACATAGTACAATAAACTTACATAAACAAGGAACCAGTGTCTTTTGTACCCATGTATGAGGCATCACATCCCCCAGTACCTCCTTTACTTATACAATGGGGAAAACAAGCACAGATTACAACAAGGTATGCTACAGAGTGAATCTTGTGGTTGACTACAGAACAGCAGGAAAAAAAGACACTAAATTAAGCTGCTTCATTCCTGATACATTCAATAAAACTGACTTTGGTTTCACAACAAGCTCCAAACAGAATTCATTGAGCTGGAAATGTTCACAACTATATTGCACACACACATTCAGGAGCTTATAACAGTACATGAACCATTACAATCTAAGTTACAAGATGAACTGCAGGATAAAAATGAGTGCAGACAGCAAAAAGCTGTAAGACTGCAAATGACCAGGTGAAAGTACAATCAGCATGTAGCAGATGTAGACAGACATACATTCATTGTTCTTTCAATGCATTACATCTGTATCACAAGTGATAAGGATATTCCAGTTTACAAGGATATCATTAGTAAGAGAAAAAAGCAGGCTTATAAAATAAGGGTAGGAGACATGAAAATAAGCATTTATACAGCAGCATGTGTCATTGTTACCCCTATTTTAGTCTTGATTTTGACATTGCCCGAAATGAAAGGCATATGTGATTCAGATATACTATGTATAAAACAGCTATGCATCATGATATCAAAGCAGGTTCACTTAGGTGTTACACCATTTGACACGGGATATTTAATTTAGCAAGTAGATAGACTGGACAACAGGAGCCCACATTCAGTGATGAGAGTTATATAAAAGCAAAATCTGACAGTCATGTACGTACAAAATTAGATAAAAACAATTATAAAGACAAACAAAAATACTACTTACCTATCTTTCTATCCATCTGTCTGTCTGACTATCTCTCTATCTAGCAGCTTGATGCAGACATTTGAGAATGTGCCTACAGCAGTCCTGAGTTTGATTCCCATGCCTTCTATTTGTTTATAATGTGACAGTGATCAAGTCATTTAATCAGGTTGAAATGGATCAATGTAGCTCACTGCCCTGCCCTAGATAACAAAGTTTTGTATATAAATAGATTTGATGCACAAAGAAATGCCAACTGGGCTGAAACCTAAACTCAGAGGTTAATAAGACAACAAACAACAGCAACAGCCTGTGTGTCCAACTTAATAGGGCATGGACTGCTGATGGCTTATCACTGTAACCAAATAAAATTAGGTAAAGCATGTATTTCAATTGCACCTTGTTTCATTTAGTAGGGGGGTTTGTGGCCAAACAATTCATCTGGGGTGTATATGGCTCTGAGAGCAGCTGGTAAAGCATTCTGGAGCATGAGTTCTAAAAACATAACTGCTTTAGTGTAATGTTTCCAAAAGTAAAGGTAAATTGTCAGTGACAGCTAAGAGATGTCTGGTGACAAAACTGCCCTTCTTAGGCTTGTCTGTGACAAATAACATTTCCTCAGTCATCTTTACAAAAAAAGAGTTGGAATCTTCTATTCTTGTCTGAAACATGAATGGAGAAGTATGTGACTATCCTAAAAAAATCCAAGTCAGAAGAACGCGGTACTATTATTTTGCATGTTCTAATAAACAACTGGGTGGTGCACATAAAATGTCAAAGCAACTTCATATAAGGCATTACCATCACATATTGTTGGTACTCAGTTATATGGCAATATACTGAAGAAAAAACCCAGAACTGTAATTTCCTTTGTACATATTCCCCCTACATTCCACCCACCCACCCATCAAAAACCATCCCTTGGTTATTCAGGAGATATGAGCTACGGCTTATGTTAATCATCAACCAAGGAGCTTGGAAGATGTTCTGATGCTCTTACCCTCTCCTTGCTTGTGACTTGTTTGCCAGCCATGTTGTTTATAAGGGTATACTTGGGTACATGCCTCCATGTATCCATTATACCTAACAAACGTGATGCAATCTCTAGCAGTCTCACATCCCTATGCCCTACTTTCCCGCATGAAGCATATCTCTGTAATATAACCACAGGTGTCACTCTGGCAGTAGCAGGACTGTGATCAACTCACTCCCACATCTCACTGGCTGACTCCATTGATTTCCAAGGTCACTAGCTGATTTCAGGTTATCTTCAGCTTTGTCAGGACTCCTTTCTTCTACATCACTGAGCTGGTCCATAAGGTTTCTATGCTAAGGAATTTGCCAGCAGTATGCTACTATCTAATGGGCAAAGCACAAGTGCTCCTAGCTAAACTAACTTCCTGAGTGAGTCCTGTCAGTGATGCTCTTTAAGGTACCACACTACTCAGTGCAAATAAATGCAGATTTTCAAGCTGCAATGAACATAAAAGGACGTACCTCAAAAATAAAAAGATATTCAGGGTGTCTCTATTACAGTTAAGAAAACTAAGAACAACATTTAATTGAGCTAAATATTAGACAGAAATATAAACATATCTACCACATTAGATGATATACAGACAGGTGAAATACTGATCAGACCTAACAGCACTACACAATAAATCATTACAGAGCATTTGTGCTTTTATGAAAGTCATGAAGTATCTGATAATTCTAAAATGTATTAAATATCAGCCTTAAGATATTCATGTAACAGCTAACAATACAACTTTTATATTGGTTCAGTTCAGAATATCCACTTATTTGTAGGTAATGCCTAAAACAAGTGATACACAGGCATTATGCAAGCCAAATTTTAGCAAATGATAGCTCGTAGATAGTTTCTGGTTCTTGTACATACTGACCTTTCTGAAGTAATAACCATGTGTAGGCTATGCAGCAAACAGAGGGTAAAATCTTCTCGCTGTCCTAATAATACGAATATGTGAGCAGACAGAGTGAACAGATCATAATGTAGTTTACCACTGGAAGCAAAAGAAGAAGAAGCGACTCCTAAAATATGGATTTCTTCAGTCTCGGCAATGTGGTTCTGTTACTAAGCTAGCACCTGGTCTTAAATATTGTTAGTGAGTCACTGCAATATTCCATCTTAGAAGATACCAAAGCATAAATAGCCAAGATGTCAGCGTATTATAAAAGGTGTTTAATCATTAAAATGTTTTGCACGTGGAAAAATGATTAGACAACAGCTGACACTTGGTCCTGAAGTATTTACTATCTAGAATAACACAAAGATTACATACCTTATTCGACTCCATCTTATATGGTGACAATAAGCTTAAGTTAGGGAATGAGAAGGAAGCTGAGTCTCTCAAGGCAGTATTAAATGCCATGGCCTTAGTTTTAGAGATGCTAAGTTTCAACCAGTTACTGATAACTGAGAGTCTGTGACTTATAGGTCATTAGCCAGGGGAAGTAACATTTATCTTATCAGCCTGTAGGAGGCGGTAGTTAATCATGTAATCAGAATAGTGTATTGTATGTTAAAGCCTTTTCTTTGTAATATCTTTGAATGGAAGCATATAAACTGTGAACAACAGAGGGTTTAAGATTGAGTCCTGTGGTACTCCACAGTCAAGAGGGCAGGATGAACATAAATTAGTTCCAAAACAAATCTTTTGAGAATGGTCAGAGAAGCAGGATATAAACCACTCTAGGACCACAGAAGAGATACCACAGTAGGATCACAAATTCTCAATCAAAATGCCATGATCTATGGTATCAAATGATGCTGAGAGATCAAGGATTAGCAGTATCAAAGTGCCCCTGGTCTCTAGCCATTAGAAGATCATAAACTGTTTGGCCAAGAGCAGTCTCTGTGCTTTGGTGGATGCAAAACTCCGACTGAAATGCATCCATAAGTCATTAACTGAAATATGCAAAATAAACACCGAAATAACCCTCAAAAATTCTGGTCAGCAGTAAATGATATACTCCTACCAGGTAAAACCATCACCCCCCCCCCACTACTAATAACAACTCAGACGACATTGCGACCCAATTCAATATATACTTTACTGAAACTATTTTAGCCCTGTCCAACAAGCAAACCTCCACTCCTATCACAACTACTCCTAATCCAAGTAAAAACAATACCACCTTCCCCCTGCAACCTGCTTCAACTGAAACAACAAAAAAACTGCTTATGAAATTAAAGGCCACTACACTAGCCACAGACAACCTACCAGCAGAGCTCTTAAAACTAACTGCTTAGGGAATTGCCTACCCAGTATCCATCCTTATCAACAGATCCTTAGTAGAACACCAAGTCCCTAGCATCTAAAAACTTCCCACATTATTTCACTTCATAAAGGTCGTACGTCAACAGATCTGTCTAACTACCAACCAATAGCAATCTTATCCCCACTGTTCAAGACATTAGAGAGAATAGTTCATAAACAAATCACAGACTAACTGCATACTAACAATCTACTTACCAATACTCAACATGGCTTCTGCCCACATCAAAGTACTGCTACTGCACTAATGTCATTTATTAATACTGTTAAGCTTCATAGAAACAACAATAGATATGTTTCCTCTATCTTTCTAGACCTATCAAAAGCCGACGATATGGTCTCACATGATAAACTTCTAAATGTCCTCTCTGAGCTGAATTTAAGTCAGTCTTCTCTTACCTGGTTCCAAGATTACCTATCTGGGCATCAGCAAGCAATACGTTGGCAACAAAATCCATCACCCCTTCTCCCTGTGACCCTAGGAGGTCCCCAAAGCTCAATTTTAGGCCCCCCTACTCTTCTCAATATTTACAAATAATCTTCAAAGCTCAGCCCATCAGGCGTCAGTTATCCAATATGCAGATGATTCGACAGTGATATGTGCTGCTTCTACCATATATGAACTGCAAACACTTACAAAAGAGTCCTTCCTAGCAGTTGAAACTTGGCTAATGAACTCCCACCTAATCCTAAACCTCCCCAAAAAACAACCTAATGATATTCCATCTCAATAAAACAACAGTACCCAACACATTTAACATTGTTTCAACAAACAATACCATTATCTCACTCACACCTCACACCAAACTTCTGTTGGTTGAAATTGACAGCAACATGAGATTTGACATCCACATATCCCAAACCATATAAAAGTTCACAAAAAACTTGGTACACTGCATTGGAACAAGCAGTATTTTACTAAAACCACCAAAGCTACTATTGTCCAGTCACATCTGATCTCAACTCTGCTCTATGCATCTCCTATACTCACAAATCTAAGAAAATCTTGATTTAGCAAAAGTAGAATCCTGTTACAACAAAATTGCCAGATCATTAACTAATCATATAGATCACACTGCTGTATAGCAGTCAAACAACTCAACTGTCTCGAATTCCCCCAACTACTACTCTTTAATCAATTAACCATGACACAGAAAATCTTCTATCAACCAGAAAAAACATCTGCCCTGCAAAACCAACTACAGCCATACTCCAGTGCCCGAGCTCTACATTCCTCCAACAAACCCCTTATAAAGATAATCACAGCCAACAATCTGGCTGGAGAATCTCTCTTCTCAAACTACATAGGCAAAATCTGGAATGCACTACCACCTAACATTGCTTCTACTACAGCCTTATCTCAATTTAAAAACATGCTAAAAATAATTTATCGAAGAAGTGGCTGTGCCCATGCACTGCTCCTGACTAAACTGTCTCCCTCAGATAATATCAATATTTCTACCATACTGACTCTAGTACCACACTATAATAGATATGCTTAGATATGATAATAAGAAAGAACAAGCGACCAAAAAATCCTTGCTTACTTTTCAAACTGAAAGTTGTACAATCTTGTATTGTCTCTGTTTCACTATTAAATATTCCCACACAAGGTATTATATCTGATTTGTAGAGAAATTCTATAAGCTTCAATATCTTATGTACTCTGTGTCTCTATACTATGATCTTGTATTTTCTAACACACTGTATATAAATATGCAATCAAATTTTTTAACGTGTATGTATTTGGAGGAGCTTTTCTCCCCGGGCCTCCACTGAAAAAGGACATGTGTCCAGTCGGACTTTGCCGGTAACCAAATGTAAAATAAAATAAATAATAAATAAATGTATCTCAAGTTGCTTATAGATAACATTCTTACTAACTTTTCTTGAGAATGGAAGGTTATGGATTGGATGATAGTGTTTGAAGATGTTACAGTCTAGAGGTTGTTTATGAGTTTAGGGATAACAAAAGCCTCTTTCAATGTTAATGGATAAACTCCACATATCAGTGAAAAAAATCTTTACTATCACTGGTCCAAGAGCATCAAGACTAGACAAAATATGTTTTGATGAGTGGGGATCCAGGCCACCTATCATAAAGCTCATACATGAGCTCATCATAGAGTCCATGAAATGGGAAGACTGTACCTATAGTGATACTCATGGGTTCAGGAGCAGGTAGACCAGATCTGAAACAGCATTCTGAAGCAGGTAAGACTCGTCTTGCGGTGAGACACCACCACACGGAATACCAGAGCTGCTGAGGTTTCTCTGGACAGGAATGCTACATTCATATGATAAATCTTAGCCCGGTAATCAGCCCAATGCTCTTTTAGGTGAAGTTTGATGGTCAACAGCACCATTGATACATTTGTGCCCAATACCTAAAATTAAAATAAATTATAGTCTACAAAAGTTTTTATTATATGACACTTCCCTTCGGGCGGCCGCGGTAGTGCAGCAGTTAGCGTTGCTGCCTCACAGCAAGAGGTTCTCCGGTTCGATCCTCGGCTGGGTTGTCATCTGTGCGGAGTCTGCATGTCCTCCCTGTGGTTGCTTGGGTTTCCTCTGGGTGCTCTGGTTTCATCCCAAAGACATGCTGTAGGTGGATTGGACACTCTAAATTGGCCATAGGTGTGAGTGTGTGCATGTGTGTGCCTTTTGTGGAAGATTGGGCACCAGGCTGGCAACTCAACACCATAAAACTCCACTGCCAATCATGAGTGGATTGGTGATCCACTGTGGTGACCCCTAACTGGGAAAAGCTGAAAGAAGAATATGACACTTCCCTTCATGCAAACAGTATTGCACCATGTTTAAAAACTGGCAATGTTTTGTTATGCAATTCAGTTTTCAACAGGGGTTCTTTGCTGACTTTATTTAATATAGGCTAAGCACCTGTAAAGATTATTTTAAATGTCAGTGAGTTATCACCCAAATATCTCACAGAATCTCATCCTCTTATGTGTATTCAGCTAGATACATACAATTGACATCTTCTTCCAAATGTAACCACTTAATGCTCCTCACAGTAAAATCAATATCAGATATAGTAGGTATTATTTAGGGTATAGAGTCCATGGAAAGTATTTATATTCAAATTTTGAGCACATGGCCCACTTTAGAGATTTGGAATACTCACCTTCATATAAAGCTTTTCAGGCTGTGCATCCATTATCATCCTGGGACATACAAACATCTCTTACTAATTGAATCTCACACTCCTCTCAGTTATCCTTGTGCTCTTAATTTCCATGTGTCCCTGATCAGCAGACTCCTTATTGCATTATTTCATCTGTAATTAGAACACTGTCACAGGTAATTTGCTTATTTTCCCAATAGCTTCTTCTGGACTATTGGAGATCATTAGGTCACCATCTCTAAAGATCAACATTCCTGAAATGTTAAAATGTCTCAGACTTCAGTGTTCTATGTTTACATATACCATATCCACAAGATGCAGACACTGTGTTAATGTCACCTCAGAAAAGTCATGTTCAACTCTGAGTAGTCATGTTCATCAAACATAGGCCTCAATCCAAAACTGTTATCTCCCTGATAACCACAACTTTCACAATATTTGCCCTTCTTCATAGCAAGTAAAAAAATAATAAAATTAAAAAAAAAAAATCATAATTGGCCTTGGTTTACTGTACTTGACTTCAGTCTTCATAATGGTAAACACTTCACCTCTGATATACCCGAAGAATTTTACACAAATTCAGTCCATTCTGCCATCTTGTTGTTCACATATTCTGTAAGAGTCATTTTTTCAATGTCTTCCAAGACTTCATGCAACCTTAAATGCCATTTTATTGTCTTATCATCCATGTCAGTCATTCGATGTGCCTTCTGCTTCAATTGCTTCACTGTCTTGGTTGCCTTGCCTGAAATGACACACACTTCTTGTTTGGCTACATCAACAGCTTCTTTCCACTCATGCAAATAATTCACAACTTTGGATGTCACCATTCTTAACCTCTTCTTGTATACATCCAAAAAGGCAGTCACATTTACCAGCTCATTTTTATTGCAAAAACATTCAGTTACAAACGTTCTTTGGATCCCTATTAACATATAGTACATCATGACCATCTCATTGTGACTTTTAACCCATTTTACTGTCATAATATCCTGGTTAAACCTTACAATTAATTTTTCTTACCAATGACCAAGAAGAAAACATTGTTAACTCAAAATTGCACCAAAACTGCATAAACAACCTTGTCCCGCTTCTCTGTATCATACTGGCTACTGAGAGGAGACTTCTGCCTTGCATACAGAGCCTCACCAGAATCTATTCTGTCAGACCTATTACAAATTCACAAATCCAGTGGTGGCATAAATACCTGCTCCAGGAATCACAATCTGTTCTGCAACATAAATATACATGTTGGAGTGCTATGTATCACAGAAAATTCTACTTCTATACAACTGTCTTGCAGTGCACATAATGCAAAGTACTTCTCTTAGCCTGTTCAAACATAATTTGGATGAATGAATGGGTATCCATAAATTCACAACCAATTTAGCAACCTTGCCAGTCATGGACAGGGGCAGCCTGTAAATCTCCCATAGCATCCTTTCTCTGCTTGTATTGCACACAAAATATAAGAACACAAATCTACCATGGTAGAACAAAACTAGGTTTCTAAAGATCTTCACAGATCAATAGCCTAGTAAGTACCTATGAACTTATTAATAATATTAAACTTTCCAGTAGATGGAGGACAGCCCGAAGAGACAACTGAGTTCAATGACACGTGTGACTGAGTCCCCCTGTAATTTTTTTTTTTTAATTTTTTACTTCTGCCCAGCCTCTTAACTACTGAACTTTGTCACTGTACAAAACAATCAGAAGGCTTATTGCCTTAAACAAGTACATCACTGAAAAAATTGTAATAACTTGCTAACAAAAAGGAATGACGTACGTGTCAGAAAGTAAGACATCCACATATCCTTCTTTGTCTATTTCAGAAAGAAGGGATGGTTGAGCTGGTTTGAAAGCATAGGGATATGGCATCTATCAACATGGCTGGTGACCAGGGTTCTATTACCTGTCTGTGTGTGTGAGATGGAGGATCTGTGGAAAGATGAAAAGAGCAAACTTGATCAGCTTATTTCCCTGATATCAAGGTGTAGGGTTCCCGAATCTTAGTGCATCAGTTATATACTGAAGTTCTGAGAAGCTGTAGCAGTAACTGCCAACAGTAATTGTTAAAGAAGAGAGTGGGCCTATAGAGGTTAGAATAGGTTATTGTGAAACTGTGAATCAGACACTCACTAGGACTGCAACAATCTTGATTTCCTGGAATTGGCAAGATTAGCACAACTGTTTAAATGCCAAATGTGTCACCAACTGGCCCTCCAAACACTTGTTTACTGCTATTTTCTATTTCCATATCCCCACCCCCCCTTGGGGCAGCTATCAAGATTATCTTTGAAGGAAGTTAATGATTAATGATTTACATGCTGATTTCTGACTAAAAGAGGATGCATATTGCATAATCTAGGAATAAGTTATGTAATGTATCTGCCACATTCATTTGTTGTTGTTACTGTTTATTTTTGCTTCTGGGTTCTACAATTTGATGTTAGCTTATACTTTCAAACAAAACTGGTAAAAATTGCCTTTCAGACAAGGTATAAGTCATCTCCAGACAGCTTGTAATGAACAGAATAACAATTTCTGAAGCTTGTTGGAGTCGTTGAAGTCTTTAACGCTATGATTTTGCTAATAAAAAAATGAGTGTACCTTTTTAGGTAAGAAGGCTACAGAATACAACATTGCATTCTGTAATGGGTCAGATCGGTGAGATTTAAAATGAGCCACTAGAAATGTTGTTTAGAATTTGAAGGGCTACAGAATATGGCTTTCTGAATTTGGTAGGTATGGACTGATCAAAGCTCAAATTGTGGTCTCCCATTGCCTTCTCTTTGCTGGCAGCATTTTTCTAAGGTTTAACCATTTAGTTTGCAATTATAATGTATGTTCTTTTTCCAAGCCTCATTATGCTACATTTACTGACATTAAAGGTGATGTCATTACAATTGCATTAGGTATGTATTTTTTGTAGCCAGCTTAGGCATCTTTTACTAAAACAATTGCTATCCAGTTTCAAGTATCAGCATATTGGGTTATCCATAGACCATTTCCCACTTCTGCGTGAGAAGACAGTCCAAAAAAAGTACCTTAGCACCCAGCCTTGTACAACACCGCTTCTGCCCTCCCATATGTATAAACAGGTAATCCACAGCTTGACTTGGCTTACAACTTGCTTTTACACCTCATCAAAGAATGACACGAGTCAAAAGCCAACGTATCCCCTTAGCAATAATTAATGCCCCATTTTCTAACAGTAATAGGTTTCTTATGCCATTTTGCATAAGCTCCATTATGACACTAGTTTCTGTCTCTCTTTCTTTTCCTCCATGATTATACAATAATCAGTGGCTGGAGTGATAATTTTTTTTAGATGTAGTGACCCTCCTCTGTTGTGAATCGGTACTGCTATAGCCTGCCAATACATGCCATCATTTTGTTGAACATCATTGTTAGGAAGCTGGTTAGACTTTTGTTAATCCTGTAGGAAACTTCCAGGTATGTTGCCTCATTCCATGCAAACTGAGTTTTCATCTTAGTTCTAGTAGCAGGTATCCTATCTATAGTAATAGCTTCAAAATCAAAGGGTAAGAAAAAGGTCACACAGACAAACCATTCAGTGCAAACTGCAAGGAAAAACCCAGCCAAGCTTGAGTTTTCATTGTGTGATGCCTTAAACCTCCTGTAATGGAGGTCCATAAGATGTATGCAAATGACCCCTTAAGGACAAACAGTGATTCAGCTACATGGCTTCTGAATGTCCGTGACTCTTTACTTTTTAAGCCTTTATGGATACATTCAGACCAGTAAAGCCAAACACCACTAGCTGTGGGCATGGATATTTCGGACTATTTATTGACCTCGTCAGCAGAGCATAAGACCCTGTGTTTCTAATGTACAGAGGTCAATAAACGGGCTGTGACATGGCTAGTGAGGTTTGGTGTTACTGGCCTGAATGTATCCATAAAGAGTTAAAAGTAAGAAAACATGGCTTTCAGAAGCCATGTAGCTGGAACACTTGATGTTCTTAGCAGGTCATTTCCATATATCTCATGGGCCTCCATTACAGGATGTTTAAGGTATTATACAATGAAAAGTCTAGCATGGCTGGGTTTTTCTTGCAATTAGTAAAAGCTTCACTTAAAAATGTGCAGCTCTGAGCAAATCACTTTGACACATAACCAGATAGAGCTCCAGAGTTGTCTCTGAAAATGATTTTTATCTACTGGGTTTACCTGGTTTACAAGTGAATAAAAACAATTAAAAATAAAGTTAGGACACTGTTCATAGTCTGTCAGTTTACAACTCAGGGCTAAGTCTGGCAGTTTAACACAGAGAATTAAGTCTGCTAGTTAACAGCAGAGGCTTAATGTTTGGAGCTGCTAATGACCTTCATTCTGTAGTTCGCAGTTTGATTCCCTCAAGCTTCACTTTTTTATGACTCTGAGCTGCTCAGTTGACCAGAAAGTGCTTCTGGGTTGCCCTTATAAAGAGGCTTGTGCCCACTAGGTTTACCTATATAACAAATTACTATAATAAAAATAATAATAATACATCTTCCTTTGAAATATACAAGAAAACTGGCATCTCATGACCCATTCCTTATCTGGTAGGGGAAATAAGAGGTATGAAAAATTGGGGTAGTCCTCAAGTCAGCAAAGAAGCTTTAAAATTAAAAGCAAATAAATGAATTATTAGTGCTTCTTAGGTTAAATAATGAGATACTCTTATCCTGAGTATCACGGTGGGTTAGTGCTTCTTAGGTTAAATAATGAGATACTCTTATCCTGAGTATCACGGTGGGTTAGTGCTTCTTAGGTTAAATAATGAGATACTCTTATCCTGAGTATCACTGTGGGTTAGTGCTTCTTATGTTAAATAATGAGATACTCTTATCCTGAGTATCACGGTGGGTTAGTGTTTCTTAGGTTAAATAATGAGATACTCTTATCCTGAGTATCATGGTGGGTTAGTGCTTCTTAGGTTAAATAATGATATACTCTTATCCTGAGTATCATGGTGGGTTAGTGCTTCTTAGGTTAAATAATGAGATACTCTTATCCTGAGTATCATGGTGGGTTAGTGCTTCTTAGGTTAAATAATGAGATACTCTTATCCTGAGTATCACAGTGGGTTATGCTTCTTAGGTTAAATAATGAGATACTCTTATCCTGAGTATCACGGTGGGTTAGTGCTTCTTAGGTTAAATAATGAGATACTCTTATCCTGAGTATCATGGTGGGTTAGTGTTTCTTAGGTTAAATAATGAGATACTCTTATCCTGAGTATCATGGTGGGTTAGTGCTTCTTAGGTTAAATAATGAGATACTCTTATCCTGAGTATCACGGTGGGTTAGTGCTTCTTAGGTTAAATAATGACATACTCTTATCCTGAGTATCACTGTGGGTTAGTGCTTCTTAGGTTAAATAATGATATACTCTTATCTTGAGTATCATGGTGGGTTAGTGCTTCTTAGGTTAAATAATGAGATACTCTTATCCTGAGTATCACGGTGTGTTAGTGCTTCTTAGGTTAAATAATGAGATACTCTTATCCTGAGTATCACGGTGGGTTAGTGCTTCTTAGGTTAAATAATGAGATACTCTTATCCTGAGTATCACGGTGGGTTAGTGCTTCTTAGGTTAAATAATGAGATACTCTTATCCTGAGTATCACGGTGGGTTAGTGCTTCTTAGGTTAAATAATGAGATACTCTTATCCTGAGTATCACGGTGGGTTAGTGCTTCTTAGGTTAAATAATGAGATACTCTTATCCTGAGTATCATGGTGGGTTAGTGCTTCTTAGGTTAAATAATGAGATACTCTTATCCTGAGTATCATGGTGGGTTAGTGTTTCTTAAGTTAAATAATGAGATACTCTTATCCTGAGTATCATGGTGGGTTAGTGCTTCTTAGGTTAAATAATGAGATACTCTTATCCTGAGTATCACGGTGGGTTGGTGCTTCTTAGGTTAAATAATGAGATACTCTTATCCTGAGTATCACGGTGGGTTATTGCTTCTTAGGTTAAATAATGAGATACTCTTATCCTGAGTATCATGGTGGGTTAGTGCTTCTTAGGTTAAATAATGAGATACTCTTATCTTGAGTATCATGGTGGGTTAGTGCTTCTTAGGTTAAATAATGAGATACTCTTATCTTGAGTATCACGGTGGGTTAGTGCTTCTTAGGTTAAATAATGAGATACTCTTATCCTGAGTATCATGGTGGGTTAGTTTTCTTAGGTTAAATAATGATATACTCTTATCCTGAGTATCATGGTGGGTTAGTATTTCTTAGGTTAAATAATGAGATACTCTTATCCTGAGTATCATGGTGGGTTAGTGCTTCTTAGGTTAAATAATGAGATACTCTTATCCTGAGTATCATGGTGGGTTAGTGCTTCTTAGGTTAAATAATGAGATACTCTTATCCTGAGTATCACGGTGGGTTAGTGCTTCTTAGGTTAAATAATGATATACTCTTATCCTGAGTATCACGGTGTGTTAGTGCTTCTTAGGTTAAATAATGAGATACTCTTATCCTGAGTATCATGGTGGGTTAGTGCTTCTTAGGTTAAATAGTGAGATACTCTTATCCTGAGTATCACGGTGGGTTAGTGCTTCTTAGGTTAAATAATGAGATACTCTTATCCTGAGTATCACGGTGGGTTAGTGCTTTTTAGGTTAAATAATGAGATACTCTTATCCTGAGTATCACGGTGGGTTAGTGCTTCTTAGGTTAAATAATGAGATACTCTTATCCCGAGTATCACGGTGGGTTAGTGCTTCTTAGGTTAAATAATGAGATACTCTTATCCTGAGTATCACGGTGGGTTAGTGCTTCTTAGGTTAAATAATGAGATACTCTTATCCTGAGTATCATGGTGGGTTAGTGTTTCTTAGGTTAAATAATGAGATACTCTTATCCTGAGTATCATGGTGGGTTATTGCTTCTTAGGTTAAATAATGAGATACTCTTATCCTGAGTATCACTGTGGGTTAGTGCTTCTTAGGTTAAATAATCAGATACTTTTAGCCTGAGTATCACTGTGCCTTCCTGCTATGTTTTGAAAATAAAACCCAAAAGATAGTGTTCTTCTCCCCAGAGAACCATGTATCATGATTAGTTATGGTTAGTGGCTAGTGAGAATCATATGCCTGCAGAGCAGATTATGCGAGAATGATGATATCTGTTTTTATGCATACATATAGTTGTAAATAGTGGGCCTATTTGGTTGTATAAGCTGTAGTGTTTTCAGGCAATAACATATTAAAGGAACTTCTCCATACCTTTTACCCTTTCTGTGTGCTGTGTAATGCTTATGATATAGAGGGGTGTAATCAGTTGTCTGATCATAACCAGCTGATATGTTTGAGACATGTACCCCAACAAATTTACCTCAAAAGCGAAGCTTGACCCGTGAATCTTGGCATGCATGTTGAGAACATACATGACTGGTGAAACCTATTAGAATTTTTTGTAGTAAATGGTGCTTTACCTGGTTGATGTTTTACCAGTTACAGAAAAAAACCCTGTAGGAGTACATCTTCACTGTTCTACTTTGCCACATATGTGGCAGTTGTTAATGTTATTGATGGGACAGAAATGGATGCATTTTGCAGAACGAATACTGTTAAAAGGAAACTGTGGACTGTAGATACAACTTGATGCACAGGTAATATAATTACTTGGGAATACTTGCTAAGAAAAAAAGTACATTATACTGGTGGGAAACATTGACTGTAATAGTGAGTGTGGTGACAACTGAGGCAAAGTATAATAGTGAAAATGTGAGTTGACAATGGTTTTCAGTTGTCTATTAGAAAAGGAGGTAGATGACTTAGAAACTAAAAGCTTAAATGTTTACCATTTTCTAGATATATGAAGTAAGTTAGGCAATATACGTGACCTGCTACTCCTGTAGGTTTTCTGATGGGCAGAGTGAAAGTTCTGAAGATAATGGCAGACATTATGTACTGGAAGGGTAACTGTTTGGAATGATTTGGAAGTGAAAGTTGAGTAAAGAGACAATGGTATACCAGTGTTGTACTTTACAATGTTCCCTTGATAAGAGTCCTCTGTACTAATTATTAGGTTGTGAGTTAGACTGTACATAACCACATGAAAGGTGGTTCAACAGATTTAGGGAAGATTGATCAGTATAATGGAAGGGAAGTAATGGGAGAGACATGAAACTGTATAATGAATTAAGTTGTCTATGGATCAGGTGTGTTTGCTTCTGTGCTAATGGAAGCCTGTGAGGATTTTAGATAGAAGCACCTGGTACAGATAAACATCACAATATTATGAGTTCAACAAGTAGGAGAATTGGAATATTTCCACGGCAATTATGTGGCTAATTGGCTTGAATCCATGTATGACAAATTAACAGGAGAAAAAGTGAAGGCATACTGTCAATAAATGATGGCCTTTATCATTTTCAAGATGTGTCCATCTATTGTTTCGTAGTACAAGAGAAAAAGATATGTAATATTGTATAAGTATAGACAAGATTTGCTAGCATATATATTGTGATTTTAAAGTTGGATGCTGTATACACAATTCAACAGCAGTGATAGAAGAGGACAGCAAGATAAATGTCTCTGACAAAGTGACAAACTTTTGGTGACAGTGTTGAAACAAATTGTTGAAACAAGAATGAAAAGCGAGATTTAATTTGCAGTAGATGTGGTTTATATAAAGAGATTTGTGTATATGCTTTTAGGAAGCCATAAAAAGTTGATTTGAATAATCTGGTCAGTATAGCCATGATAAGCCATGATAAATCAACAGGTGACAACAGAAATGAGTTGGGTAACCGACTCCAAAATACAGTGCAGCTAATAAAAAAATGAAAAGCAAACTTCCATTTTAATTCCCTACCACCTTAAAATTACCACAAATAAAACACATAATAATTTGCAGTACCTCTTCAGTTAATCCCACAATATTTCTGACAAAGTATTCTGTAAAGGATTTTTAAAATCTGCCAGCTTATTATACACCCCCCCCCGGCAAATGTTCCCAATTACCGCTTTCTTCCCTATTATACTTCCAGCATTTGCTATCTACCACAGGAAAAGTTATTTGAAGTCTGCTTGAAGTTTAGTTTTGGTAGATGATCACCTAACATTTAATGTTGCATTTCTTCCATCTGTAAGAATTGTTGTTGTCTGTATATTCCCGTTCATTCACTGTCCTATGGCATTATTTGAGGGCATTTGTTAACTTTTCACATTCTAAAGATAATTTATCATTTCTAAAGGCTGTCTTTTTATTAAGGTTATTTTAATATGGTTTATTTGCTTTATTCATTTATTTATTTTTTATTAACTGGAAAATGCATTGGTTTCCATGATTAGCTGAGCCAGAAGCATGAAACACACAACTGTAAAATAAGGTATAATATGATGATTTGGAATATGCATTTCAGTAAAAATAAATAACCAACTATACTATACTATTTTAGGTGATATACAAAATATTGTAATAGATGTGCTCTTTACAAATATAATTATTAATGTAGTTATAGGTTATTCTACTGCAATTATTTATAGACATATATATGCAAGGTTTTTACTATCAGGGTTTTAGGGGAAGAAAAACAGCATTATAGAAGAGTACAAGCTATCATCAAAACATTTACAATGAGGCATTTTCAATAAGTAGTTATAAGTGTGATTTTAAGAAAGGAAGAATGATTATGTAATTTTTGTAGGTGGTCTGTAATAAACTGCAGGGGCATTTTTTGTCAAAGCTTGCTCACTTGAAAAGAATATATATATATATATATATATATATATACACACATATATATATATATATATATATATATATATATATATTTTTTTTTTTCATTAGGCATGGAAGCCAGCTAAGAAAAAAATAATTTGATCTATTTACAAAACGCTATTGAGATACTGTGAAGTGAAGATTTGTATGTAGTTTCTGCCTATACCTAATTTGAAGAAATATGACACCATAAGAAAACTTGACACAAGATAGGCATTGGTTTTAAATTAAGATTATCGGGAATTCGTGTTTAAGTTATTAAGGCAACTGACATAAATTTAAAAGCATTTAATTTTCTTACATCAATCAACTTTTGTTGGTTTGATTACATCTATAAAATCATATGCCAGCAACATTACTTTTGAGTATGTTGCTGCTGCTTGTAAATTTGGCTCGATTGTGTGTGATCTGTAGTTGTTTGCCAGGTATGTACTTCAAAAGGTGGAACAATGTGGTACTGGATTACAGTGCATTGTGATTTGAGCTGCAGGTGCAGTTTGTTACAGACAAAGACAAAATGCTGTTGGCAGGGTACATGAGCACTTTTTATGCCTTGCAGGGGCTCTTCACATTTGTGCAAATGTTTAAATATATTTATATAAGGGGTATTTGAGATAAAGCCCTCTACATGAGAACAAAGAAATGCCTGTTTGCCAAAATGCTTCATTTATTGTTTTTGTTTATGTTTATGGGAGATTGCTCTTTCAGTCTTAATGTTAGTTGAAATGGTGTTTGTCTCTATGATGTTTTCCTAATTTTCTTTGGAAATTTTTAACATGGATATTCTTCAAATTTAACAGCAAAAGTTTAAAGTTAGGGACAACATGGGTGTCCAGTATTTTGAAATGAACTACTAGCAGAAAGTATTTTATTTTATTTCATTTACCATATATGGAATATAACTTGCACTCTGAATAATTCTGAGTTATGTAGTATTGTGCCCGCATGGTTTCCATAAACTGTAACTTTCAGTACTGATAATAAACCAATTCCTTTCAGATAAATGTTTCTGAAATCTTTTATTTCAGGTCATCAGCACTGCTTTATTATTAACCATGATGTGTTTTTCCTGGTAGCATATACTTTGCACGTCATTTCAATGTATGTACTTTCACACTGTCCTTTTTTGCCCCTGCAATAGCTCTCATCTAACCCATATGTCGAGAACATATAACATGTTTAGTTGTAAGTATATATATTCGGTAATTTATCAGAATATAGTACCCAAATAGTATGCCGCTTTTAAGATATTTGACATATGATTAGATGCCTAGGGTTTCCATACTCCCCTTAAAGCATTTATCTAGATTATTGCTACCCATTAACACATAATTTCATGAATCATGCCTCAATGAACATTTATTCTTAAGGACACCATTACTTTGAAGGAAGTTGTGCTTTTATATATATCAGAACTCTGTTTTTCTCAGTGGGGGACTCAATGCCTGTGCTCTGCCCACATGTTATGAATAACTCAATAATCAACACATCTTGAAAGAATGTAGTTTGCAGCTTGTAGCAGTGAGATACTTTCTGCAATTGATAATGGAAATTTATGATTGCCCCTCAGTTAATAAATGTAGTTTCACTGAAATGTATGCCATTTATTGAGTAAGTTAGTCATTTAAGTATTTAATTTGAAACAGTGTTCTGGAATTTTTGTAGTTTATTCATTTTTAAGGCATATTGTTATGCAGTCTGAACAAATGTAAATGAAAGTTGCTGAGATATCCAGAAAAGCTACATTTTAAAATACTTCTGAAATTTGAACTATTTAATAAGGCAGTGGTGTGTGTGCGTGCGTATGTGTGTGTGTGTGTGTGTGTGTGTGTGTGTGTGTGTGTGTGTGTGTGTGTGTGTGTGTGTGTGTGTGTGTGTGTGTGTGTGTGTGTGTGTGTGTGTGTGTGTGTGTGTGTGTGTGTGTGTGTGTGTGTGTGTGTGTCTGACATCTCAATTATCCCGATTTTTGTAGAATATCCAGATTTTTTACTCATATTTTTGGTCTGTTCCTCAAAAAAAATTTGTGGTTTTCTGGCAAAACACCTAGGATTGAAATCACTATATAATGACATACAGCTGAGTTTTGGACTTTAATCTTGCTAACACAAATCCTGTATTCTAGTTATTCTAGCCACTTTCTCAGTTTATAAGAGATGTTGTTGTTTGCCTTTCGGCTTTTCCCGGTAAGGGGTCACCACAGCGGAACTCTGGTCCACTAATGATTGGCAGTAGATTTTTACAAAACGCCGAGGTGCCAGCTCGACGCCCAACCTTCAACAAAGGCACGCCCATTTACGCACACATGTCTTTCGAACGCTACCCACCGCGGGGAGGACATGCAGACTTCACACAGAAGGTACTCCCAAGCCCAGCCGAGAATCGAACTGGAGAACCTCTTGCTGTGAGGTAACAATGTTACCGCTGTACCACCGCGGCATAGTCTCAGTTTATGAGTAATATTTAAAATCTGTCCCTATTTTTTGGCCCTTTGTCCCCATTTTCTTTAGGGTTTATCCAGATTTCTTATACTAAGAAGTTGAGAGATATGGTGTGTTTGTGTGTGTGTGTGTGTGTGTGTGTGTGTGTGTGTGTGTGTGTGTGTGTGTGTGTGTATATATACATATCTATGTCTATGTGTGTGCGTACATATCTATCTAGCTATCTAGCTATCTAGTTTATTGAATGGGTTAGTGGGCTGGTACAGGACCCTTTTCTGCTACTACTTTAGCCATAACATTTAAGATAATGATTCTTCTGAACCTGCACCTCAGTGCATTGGTTTGGAAACGTATTAAACCTAAGGTGACAATTTTTCTGAGTATCTATACTACTACATTAAAATGTATATTGCACTTGATTTTATTCTCCTCTTTCTATTGCTGGAGGTGCTTTTCAGACTTTTAACTGTAGTTGCTTGGCCACCAATAGTAGCTGACCAAGGTTGTTTATTTTTGAATTTCCCATCTTACTTGGTTTTTAAAGTCAAAATCAAGTTAAAGTAAACTTTTTTGTCATTCAGAAATCACACAAGTACAAAAACTGAATGAAATTCTGTGTCTCCGGACTCAATGTGCAGACAACATATAGACTATTTTTACAGACATTTACACATATAACACCTAGCTATTACATCACAGACATGCAGGTAGACAGACTAATACTGCGCACAATTAGAAACACATTTTAACACTTTTTGAAGTAAACACTTACTTGCATGAGACTTTAGTATTGCCGAGGTACTTGGTTAGGACACTGCATTGATCCTTGCTCAGAACGAAAGAGACATTTGAGTATTGCACTGTGAACATTAGAGTATTGCATTATGGACCTTAGAGTATTGCACTGTGGCTAATTTACTAATTCTCAACATGTATTGCACTGAAAGAAAATATATTTTACTGCATTGCTGCTGCCCTAGATGGCTTATAAGTTACAGTCATGGTGAATATTGCACTAAGTATTAGATGGGACTGGTAACCAGGTTAATGCACAATTTGAGACAGTTTATATTGATACAGGTGGTCATCATGGAGCATAGTGTTTACTAGAATTCAGCAGCCTGATGAGATTAGGGAAGAAGTTGTTCCTGAATCTCATAGTTCTGCAAAGCATGCTTCCGAAGCACTTTCTGGATGATAGCTACAAGAACAGTCTGTAAGCAGGATGAGTGCAGTCTTTAATTATTCCTCTAGCCCTGCTGAGACACCTGGATAAGTACAAGTCATGGATAGGTGGTAAGGTGGTCTTGATGATCCTCTCAGCTGTCTTCACCACTCTTTGGAAGGATTTGCACTCGGAGGTAGAGCAACTTGCATACCATACTACGAGGTTGTTCGTCAGGGTGCTTTTTATAGTACCTCTGTAGAAGGTAGTGAGAACTGTTGATGGGAGATTTGCTCTGCTCAGCCTTCTTCTCTGGTGTGCTTTCTTGATTATGACATTTGTATTTGTGTTGTAAGACAAGACCTCATTGATCTGCACTCCCAGAAACTTTGTGCTTCTCTCTCTTATCACTGTTTCCCCATTGATGGTGAGGGGAAAATGTTCCTTGCGATTTTTCCTGTAGTCCACAATTATCACGTTTTTCTTATTCACCTTTAGTGCTAAATTGTTATTTCCACACCAGGTAAAAAGTTGTTCCACCTCATCTCTATGCATTGTTTCATCATCATTACTGATGAGGCCCACCACCATTGTGTCATCAGCAAACTTGATGATGTGATTTGTATTGTATCTGGCTGTACAATCATGTGTTAACAGGTTGAACAGCAAGGGACTTAGTACACATCCTTGTGGGATTCCAATGTTAAGAGTGATGCTATCTGAGGAGTTATTTCCTGTGCACACTTTCTTTGGTCTGTTTGTGAGAAAGCCAAGAATCCAGTTACAAAGTGGAGCACTGACGCCTAGTTGGAGTAGCTTCATTACCAGATGAAGAGGGATGACCATATTAAAAGCAGACCTGAAGTCAATGAATAGTACCCTCGCGTAAGTGCTTTTATTCTCAAGGTGTTCCAGTGTTAGATGGAGTGCTAGAGAGATGGCATCTGCCATAGAGCGGGTTGCTTGGTCAAGATCAGCAGGCAGACCAGATGCTATGGCATGCTTGACCAGCCTTTCAAAACACTTCATCACTGTGGAGGTGAGGGCTACAGGGCAGTAGTCATTTAGGCAAGATGGTGGAGACTTCTTTGGTAATGGAATGATTGTTGTATCCTTAAAGCATTTTGGAACTATTTGCTGACTCAGAGAGTTATTGAAGATATCCATGAGGACATTTGTTAGATGGACTGCACAGTCTTTGAGCACATGCCCTAGGATGTTGTCAGGCCCAGCTGCTTTTCTTGGGTTAACTCTGCACAGTGCCCTCTGGACATCAGCTGGGTTGAGGGTGAGCATCTTTTCGTTATGGCGGATGGGCATTTTCTTTGCTATTGTTCTGTTCCCTTCCTTGAATCTGCTGAAGTAGACATTCAGCTTATTTAGGAATTATCTGTTGTCCTTACATTGCAAAGATAGGGGTCTGTAGTCAGTTATGGACTGGACACCCTGCCATAGGTGCCTGGGGCCTTTTTGGTCAAAGAAGTAGCTCTAGATCTTTCTGCCATAGGTGCATTTTGCTTCCTTCACTCCCTTGTTTAGATTTGCTCTGGCTGTTCTGAGGGCTTGCCTGTTTCCAGACCTGAAGGCTGCATCCCTTGCTTTCAGTAGTACATACACCTCTCTCATCAACCAGAGTTTCTGGCTGGCTCATATAATGATGGTTTTGGTGACTGTCAATTCATCAACACATTTCGAGATGTAGCACATCACTGCTTCATTGTACTCCTCCAGGTTGATACACTGGTTCTCAGTAGCCACCTCCTTGAATATGCTCCAGTCTGTGCTCTCAAAACAGTCCTGGAGTGCTAAGACTGCATCCTTTGGCTATACTCTTACTTGTTTAACTGTTGGTCTCCCTCACGTTAGCAATGGTTTATATGCTGGTAGTAACAATATGGACAGGTGGTCAGAGTTTCCCAGGTGTGGGTGAGGCACTGCCTTAAATGCCAGCTTAACATTGCTGTATATCTTGTCTAGTGTGTTTTCACCCCTTGTTGCAAAGTCCACATATTGGAAATAGTGAGGCAGAACTGTTTTCAAGTTGGGCTGATTAAAGTTACCTAACACTATATGAACACAGTCTGGATTCCTGTTTTGCAGTTCATTTACAGCCTGTTATAATGTGGTCATTGCCTCATTTGGATTAGCACTGGGAGGACTGTAGACAGCTGTGATACAGATATTGTTACATTCCCTGGGTAAATAAAATGATCTACATTTCAGTGACAAAAACTCTAGATTATCTGAGCAGTGTGAGGATACTATCTCACAACTGGTACACCAGTTGTTATTGATGTATGTGCAGACCCCTCTCCCTCTGGACTTACCACTGACAGAATGTATTTTATCTGCTCTAAAAAGTGATAGCCCCTCCACATGCACTGCACTGTCATTAATGTTAGAGTTTAGCCAGGTTTCAAGTAAGCACACAGCATTTTCTCACCTTGTTCTGAGAAGATAATACCAGCCTTATATAGTCCATGTTACTTTCCAGTGATCAAACATTTGCCAGCAGAATGGATGGGAGTTCAGGCCTGTAGGGATTTGCTTTTAGCCTTGCAGTGATTTCAGCCCTAGATCCTCTTTTGCGTGTTCTCTCACACCTCTTGTGTTTCTTCTCTTACCATGGTCCAGTAATGTTGATTCTGGACATACCAGGCATTTTGTTCCACGTTTGAGTAAGACTTCCAGCTCTTGTAACTTGAGAAGTGCTGTAGGCCTCACAGGCCCCACAGAGAGTAGCTTATCAAACCTGTTACACAGCAAGCCTGAGAATCGAATTTCCAGAATAGTCTCTCTACTATAAATTAGCTTACTGTTAGCAATCTTCCCTGATTTACTTTTTTTCTCTTAATTTAGACATAGACTAGGACAAACAGTGCACATTTCTTTTCTGAGATTAAATAGCCGCCGCCACACAGGGTGCTGTTATTTTTTTATTTTTTTAATATGAATTGTTAGCTCTAGGCATTTTTCTAACTGGATGTAGTGAAGTTCCTTAGTGAAGCTTCCTGCTGCATCAAGGTCTCAGCTGGTAAGTCAATTCTGATATTTCATTAAAGAGTAGTTGAGGTTGGCATGTTGATAGTCTTTAAATTCAGTGGGTTTTGCTGCAGGGGCCTTTGGGAGTTTAAAGGAGAAGGTCATTTGTTTGTGGTCAGACTTCATTGGAGATGGAGATCCAGATGAGTAGTGCAAGAGGCAGACAGATTTGTAAGAATCAAGTTAAGAATGCACTTCCAAAATCTTTAGAATAAACTTTTCCCCTGCATGTTAAACAATGTGACTCACTGTCATCCTTAAGCACAACCTGGATGACTTGATGGGTATTTACAGGTGTACTCTGGGACTGACTGGAATGGTCCTCCTGGAGAGCGGAGGGTACTGGCAAGATGTAAATGGTCATAAGACTTGGTGGTCTTGGAGTATATACCAATCTGTGAATAATGAGATGTGTGATCTCTTATAGTTATACGTTTCACTGGTAGCTAGAAATAGAACTCTATATGGCAAATCACCACAGTAAAGGCCTTCTTAGATCCATGTTATTCCCCAGAGGTGACTGAATTCACTACTGGTATTCTAGGCAGTTCTGCTCATAATCAGGATGCAAACAAAACTTTGGATTTAAACATATTCACTTCATGGCCTGTTGTACTCTGCAGTGGGTCTATATCATTTAATTGAAATACATATTCATCGAATACCTATTCATTGAACACTAATCAGAGAAATTCATTTCAGTGAACCCCAGACTTTTTCCCAGGGTTAGGAATGACTTGGCCATCACCACAACTTTTCCCTTTCCCCACTGTAGTGCGATCTTGGAGTTGGTATATATAATTAGGGGAGTGTGGGGAATGTCTCCTCCACTTGGGTGGGTTTTATTTAGTGCAGTGTCTGTTCCGGAGTGCTGGTGGGTGAGTGGTTCCTAACCCTGGTAAAAAGTATGGAGTTCACTAAAATAAGTTTTGCTGATTAATGTTCGATGACTACCTATTCAATGAATACATATTTCAATTAAGTGATATAGACCCCTCTGCAGTAATGTGTTACCATTTGGAAATGTCAAATCCGCATATCCATTGGCTATTATTCTGCACTTAGCATGGCCACACATACAGTTAATACTGACTAATTGCTGTTTCGGATATATAGCATTCTCAGAGTTGTCTAAGCCTTCACTGAAGCATACCTAGGTCTTCCTTGGGAGGTTGACTTCATCATTTGGGTTCAATAAGCCTAGCCAATTTCCCATTTTATGCTTGAATTAACCCATCCCATGTTTGATGATTATATATTAACCCTAATGAGAATAACTGAGATCATATCATAGAGTATTTGATGGGACCCCTGCATGGGATAAAGCATTCAGGAGCTGCCTCTGTCTATTAGTGGTATAGGGGGCAGTACTGAGGTAAATGCTTTGTTTCCCATCCATCGATCCTGGTTTTGCTTGAGTATAGACAGGCATGAACTTTGTTTTGTGAGGATGGGGAGTCTGTTCCAGAGCAGTGGTATCCTCTGCAAGATATACCTTTCCCTTCAAACTGTTCTGTTGATGTTGCAGAAAAGGTTTAGATCCCTATACTGAGTATTTTTAATCATATTTGACTTGCTGAGATGCAGTAAATCCATCAGTAATGGGATGGAGGTTGCCTTGTATGCAGGTCACCTCTTAGAAGTCAATAAGTTACAGAGTATAGTGAGAGGGCTTTGAGTCGGTCCATGTAGGACATGTTGTTTAAGCCTCATATTCTTTTAGTATGGTATCTCTGTGACCATTCTGGTCGTTGTATTTATCTGGACAGATACATGCCAAAGGGAGGCATTATATTCAGTGACTGACCTTATGAGGGTTGAGTAAAGAGGGACAATGACATCTCCTTATCTAGACACAATCCCTTTTGTTTATAATTATTTAAATACATTTGTTTATTTAAAGCACAAAGCAACATTGTGACACATCATATGACCGGATTTTCCATACCTATCAATTAAATGAAATTCATTGTAGCAGAAAAATATATATGTAACTTCACTGCATAAAATAAGATATCTATCTATCTATATATATATATATATATATATATATATATATATATATATATATATATATATATATATATATAGTGCATCCTAAACAACATTCTCACTAAACTATGATCACACACACCTATATATATATATATATATATATATATATATATATATATATATATATATATGGGTGTACTTTCCTACAACGAAAATTCACTTTTTTGAAATGGGAAAGTACATCCCCATTTAAGCGAAAGTGCACTTTAACGAAAGTGCAGTTTCGCTTAAGCTCACTAGACCGAACCTACCGCACCACAATGGAGGACATTGAAAAATGGGCTATGTCCTCCACTGTGGTGCGATAGTCATGGACCTTAGGGTTAGAGCACATGTCAAGGTAAGGGGATAGCCCTACTATCTATTCCCTTACCCTAACCTGTGCCCTAACTCTAAGGTCCATGACTGCTAGCCCATTCGGTCTAGCAGGTTCGCGAGAGTGCACTTTCGTGAAAGTGCACTGTCACGTTAGTGTGGGTGTACTTTTCAAGTTCGAAGTAGTGAAGTTTTGTTCTTCAAAAGTACACCTATATATATATATATATATATATATATATATATATATATATATATATTTTTTTTTTATACACAAACACAACATAGATATACATTACAGACACAACAGCTGTTGCTGGTATGAAAACCTACCCCGGGATTCAGCAAGCTCTGCACGGCATGCAGGAATAATGCAAGAGCTGTTGGAGGCAATATGGCTGCCGAGAGATCCAGGAACAAGCTCTCGGGACGTGTACGAGCACTCTTGCACTATTCCTGCATGGACACAGCTCTTGTATGCTAATTACCCCATTTGCAGGTGAAAACCATACAAACGAGGTGAATTAGTGATCCAGGAAGCTGGAAGCTGTCCGTGCAGGATTAGTGTAACCTGCAGAAATGTACTTGGTTAGTAACCGAGTACATTTCTGCAAACTACAAAACAGAGCCATGACAGCTCCAAATAAAGGGTGTATATAATGTGGAAGGCATGCCAATGGCCAAATATATGGCCATTTGGCATGGAAAATAGTTTCAAAATAACAAAAAATAACTTTTTTTTGGCCTATTGCGGCCGTTAAATTGTAGGGCAGTGGTGCACAAACAGGATCGGGCCGAAAATAGAACTAAAACCTTGAAAAAAGCTTTTTATGCAAAATCACAATTTTGCCATTATAGTCAATGGCAGGCAGAAGACAACAAGGCCAGTGAATAGTGGTTGCTAAGGGGGAAGGCTCAGTGTCAGACTTGTAACTAGGCATTAGCAGTCAGTTCAATGCAAATGAGGGGAATGATACTGAACCACCGATTTCCCCTCATGACTAGCCTGCACCCAACTGTGTAGGTGCAGGAAAACCATGGTGCAAGCCTAAGAGTTAGCTGACATCATAGAGGGGTGTGTCAGGCATACTGTAAGCTTATTGGAGCTCTGTGGCTTGGGTTTGCCCTTAGCTTAGCAGAGCTAAGAAAGGGGGTGTGTCTGAAGATGCTTAGCAGTCTTTACATTGCCTAAACGGGTATGCACGCCTCGCACCGGGTTTAAAAAAAAAAAAAAAAATTAAACCAGGAAATAGCAGCTCCATTCACATATGAGCACTGTGTTTGCGTGTCGTGCCTCAGGGCTTAAACAGGAATTCAGTGGGAAGGGAAAACAGCAGTAGGAAGGTAATCAAGGAGAACTAGCATAGTTGGCAGGTGAAATGTATCAAAATCAGCCAATTACACTGGCATCAGCCCAGCCCAGTGTACTACTATAAACTATGCAAACACCTTTCCCTTTGGTTTTGCCCACAATCTCTACATCACCAGTGTACACAAATGGGGAAATTTTACCTAACAAAAGCAACAAAATGACAGGGGCTGCTTTTGCTCACATAAATCAACATGTGGAAGAGGCAGAGGGTGGTGAGGGTGAGAATGCTGGTGACCAACCCACAGTGAGGAGAAGGAGAAGAGTCTACAGACCCAGGGTAACCTACCAGGGGCTACATGAGCTGGACACAGTGGAGCACTATAGGGTGGACAGGGACCTCCTACAGCAAATTGTTGAGCTGTGCCGGCCACGCCTCACACACAGAACCAACAGAGAGGTACCCATCCCAGTGGATATCAAGGTATGTGTAGGCTTAAGAATACTAGCCACAGGTACCTTCCAAAGACCAACTGGGGTTATCATGGGGATCTCACAGGCATCAGCATCCAGGGTACTCCAACCGTTCCTGGATGCCATGTCAGCACATGCCAGTGAGCACATATATTTCCTCAACACCCATGAGGCGTTGACCAACAATATACGTCTCTTCCACCAAATAGCAGAATACCCTGAGGTAGTTGGTGCTATAGATTGCATGCACATACACATCAAAGCACCACCTGGTGAGTGGGGTAGAGTCTACATACACTGCAAGGGCTTCCCCTCCATCAACTGCCAGGTCATGTGTGATGCCCAGGGCATTATAATGAATGTGTGTGCTGGCAGCCCTGCAAAGTATCACGACTCTCACATCTGGCATATGATGCAGCTGTACCAGAGATTTGTCAATAGGGACATCCCATATGGCCACCTAGTGGGGGATGCTGGTTACGCACTAGAGCCGTGGCTGATGACACCCATCAGAAATGTACACACACCCGAACAAGAACTCCATAATGAGGCACACACACAGACCAGAATCATAATAGAGTGTGTGTTTGGGATGCTCAAGTCACAGTTCTGGTGCCTAGACATATCTGGTGGAGCTTTGCAGTACTCACCAGCTACATATACCCAAATTGTCATTGTATGTGCCATGCTACACAATATGATCCTGCGGATACAGCTGCAGTAGGAACAGCATGGGGCAGGACCACACAGCCCCCCCACCATTGCCAAGGCCAACACAGGCACAGAGTGACTCGGAGGAGGAACAACCTGAGCCTGCCCCAGTAGGCAAAAGGAGGTGTGCCTGGTATGCTCAGGCCTTGGCAAAGAGGCAATGCATAGCACATACACTGACACGGCAGGAACCCAGGGAATGACACCTCTCTCTGACTCGCACATACAGTAAAAGGGATGCCAAGCATGACACTACCTGTGCTTAACCATGTATAGGGAGTGTACTATGTACATCCGACATAGTCAGCTCTCCAGCACCATCCTCAATACTGGCACAGCTACAAGGTATGTCACGCTCACTATCAATTGCCGAATGTATTCGTATGTTCTGCTACCTGTATCTATGGTATGGATGTGAGCATGCAAGGGAATCGGGTGGCTGAATGGGATGCCAGCAGATAGTAGACACCTATATCGGCAGCATGAAATCTGTAACAAATACTGGTGTTAACATAGTAGGCAGTACTAGACAAGGTGACAAAGCCCACTGCAGGACATATGGGGAGCCAAATGTGTATCCATAGGATACACACACATCCATGTCAGTGAGGCTCACATACCCAACAACAGTCTCAGCCAGCAGGACAGGTGTAGACAAACACAAAGAAAGGCTGTGCTAAGGCCTCTGATTGATGGTTATGGAGAACAGCCCCCCTCCAGACCTACACAGGCAGACTACAACAGGTCAGGCAGTGGGATGTTAGTTCTGAAGGGTAAGAAGTCTGAACTGATATGTAGGTCAATAAAACCTAAGAACTGTAGTACACTGATATGCCTCTAGTCTACATGATAGATCAGAATACAGAATGAAATGGAGTACCTGAAATGCCAGTACAGTTATGACAAATATTTACAGTTGTCAGGTGTGACTCCCCCAAATAAACCTATGTAAAAATGTAGTTACATGTATGTGTAGGTATAATAACAGTGGAGCACAGATTACCTGAGCTGGCCAAAGTAGCAGGATAGAGTGTAGCATGTGTACATTATGCAGGGCTCTGTGTGTTAGGTTGTTGTGTGTTGTATATTGTGTGAAAGTGGTCAGCATGTAGGCATGGAGGGTTGTGTCCCGGTGGCCAATGGCCAGTACTGTTGATGACAGGGCCAAGTTCTCACAACTGCAGTGCCAAACACAATCCATCCCAGCAAGACACAATCCAGCAGTAATCAATACTAATTGTTCAGATATAATATCTGTCACCATCTGAAAGATGGACACAGGTGGAAGTACCCTAGACAGAGAGTGTATAAAATGTTACTGTTAAATGCACACACCTTTGGAATTGTACATACAGGTTAGCAGCACATTAGTTGGCTGTGTAGTATGGAATATTGATGCCATCTGGCCAAACACTGGCAGACCACAAAAGGCACAGGTATGAAGTAGTGAGAAACTGCTGATGTCCCTGCACAAGCCAGCATAAGTGGAATGCCCCACATATATATGTGAGTCAGCTGCAAGTAGCTTCCATAGCACACATGCACCCAGCTCACCCCATCAGCCACAGGTACCTCACAGGTCTTATCCCTGCTGTTGGGAATGAGTACAATATGACCCCCACCTCTGTATGGGAATAGCCACAAAATGCAGCATGCTGAACTGGTGTCCCATGCAGGTGTGTCCCTAGCTGTAAGCAGCACCCTGCCAGCATCCACACCAATGGATCAATAAGGACAAAAACTATTGACATTAACACCTTGCACACCTACCCTGTCACCCCAGGGGAATATAGTGGCTTGCAGCCTGGGACTGTAGGAGTGACACAATGCACCAACCTGCTACAGATGGCCTGCATCACTACCAAATGCCCTACAGTCCTCTGTCAAAGGCCTGTGTCTCACCTGTACTGCCAATGTATGTTATCTCACGGACTCCCAAATAACAAAATAACACAGTCCACAGAACACAAATGCAAGGCCATGTTGACAAATCCCAGTAGCATGTCCACCATGTCCTACTGCATGAACTGTGGACCAACCTCTAAATACTGCTGGGATGAAGTGATAACTATAGGGATACTTATCAGATAACATTTGCATAATGTTTGGAAGAGGATAGAATAATAGAGGGTGTGTAGAAGCATGGACGCCATGGAGTGTGTGAAGTCTGAAACTCAGCTGTGTGCACATATTATTCCTACCTGCAAACACAGGAATGGGTGGCTACAAACCTGCTCGTAAGCCACAATGTGAAGGGGTAATGACCAGAAATATGAGCCCTGCCTGTGGGTAACCTGTGTGAATCTGTACAGCTGTGACGTATGGCCACAGCAGGATACGGCCATACTGTCACGTTGATGGATATACAAGCATGGGATCCTCAGCCACCACAGTACCAAGGTACTGAACCATTTACACAGACCCATCAGCAAGTGTCTGCAGCTCCCCCTCCAGAATGACATGATTGTGCAAGAATATGTAGGCTGCAGACCACAATACTGAACACAGCTTCATTCACCCTGTGTTCCCCAGGAAATTACTGGGAGCAAATACGTATATATGTCAGTAGTTGATGACATAATACATCACAGTGTAAAACAGTACATATGTCTGAATATCTCTGCTAACACCAAAACCATGTAGCAGAAGCAGCACAGACACAATTAGTTACAGTATCCTACTATCCTTTGCCCTTGTGACCCCATACTGTCAACCGATCTACAGATATCCTGCAGAAACAGGTTGTTAGCTGTAGGTGTAGAACAGAAAAGCCTGCAATGGAGTACAACCTGGAATGGATTCACACATTCAATACAGAAGGTCATACTGGGCATGCTCCCACACTTTATGAAGCCCATGTCTGGCAACAACAGTAAATTATACATATCTGTCAGTCACAGATGTTTGTGCAGGCACACCACATTGCACACCAGTCATGCTTTGCACGCACATCGGATAGGAATACACACATATATCCAAGGACAACACACTATAATAGGCCAAAATTACATATACATAGATGTGTGGAAGAGAGTGACAGACAGTGACAAAAAGCTTCCCATAATGAGGCCTGTCCCACCCAGCACACATCCAATTGGCCAATACCACATGATGTGCAAATGTCAATCACTGTAGACATTTGCTTCTGGTATCCCTCAGCACTATAGTGTCTGTGGTGCTTGTGATAACTGTGTAACATGACTGTACAAGTCATTATTCATCTAGCAGTTATATAAACGTTCCTGTTAAATGTAAACCTGTGTGTGACTGAGTGTTGTGTGTGTGCTTCCAGATTAATGGTTTATGGCCCATTCACACACACTGCACTCCCCATTGCCCTACTTTGGCCAGCCTGCTGATGTCATTCACCTTGAAATACACCTTTGGGGAAGGAGTAGCCCTATAAGTTCCATGGAGTGTGCTATAACTGCGTAATGCTATAGTGTGATGTACTAGTTAGGTAGTAGTTCTAATCCTAGACATGGCAACTGTGAGAGTGTGTGTGTGTGTGTGTGTGTGTGTGTGTGTGTGTGTGTGTGTGTGTGTGTGTGTGTGTGTGTGTGTGTGTGTGTGTGTGTGTGTGTCTGTGTTTGGTGTGTGTGTGTGTGTGTGTGTGTGTGTGTGTGTGTGTGTGTGTAGGGATCAATACTTTTGAGGCCATTCACAGTCACTACACTTTCCATTGCCCTACTTTGGGAAGCATGCTGATGTCATTCACCTTGAAATACACCTTTGGGGAAGAAGTAGCCCTATAAGTTCCGTGGCGCATGCTATAGCTGTGTAATGCTGTAGTGTGATGTACCAGTTAGGTAGGAGTTCAAATCCCAGACATGGCAAATGTGAAACTCTGTGTGTGTGTGTTTGTTTGTCTGTGTAAGGATCAATGCTTTTGAGGCCATTCACAGTCACTACACTTTCCATTGCCCTACTTTGGCAAGCCTGCTGATGTCATTCACCTTGAAATACACCTTTGGGGAAAGACTAACTTTATAAGGTCCATGGTGCATGCGATAAATGCAATACACTGCAGTAGTAATACATATCTAGGTAGGGGGTTGAATCTTAGCACTGTTAAGTGTGTGTCTGTGTGTGTGTGTATGTGTGTGTGTGTGTGTGTGTGTGTGTGTGTGTGTGTGTGTGTGTGTGTGTGTGTGTGTGTGTGTCATCAGTATCCTGTGTGGATGTAGGTGTGATTGTGTAATAACAGGACTCACTGTGAGGTGGGTTTTGAAAATTTCTTATATTGAGGACCTATTATATGTCACAATGTCCACCTTACAAGGACAACAGATGTCAAACAGCAGAGAGGCTGGTGTAGACAATCCATACCCTACATGTGACATTATGGATTGGGGAACAATATAGGTAACCCTTGTATTACCCAGAGAACACTCTCCACCCATGTCTCATATGCAAACACACTTGACTAGGCAACAACCACTGTGTTGGTAGTTCCCTGCATATTGCCCACAGATAGTAACCACGGTGTGATTGCAGTGGACAACAGAGGAGATGGCACCCTGTTCCATCCCTACAATAGGTAAATAATTGCTTACAGTGGTCCTTCGCTATGTTCCCCACTGGACACCTGCAACAACTGTAGAGTCAGCAAATGTAACCTACAAAGGAAATACCATGCCTTATACACATGCCCTGTATGGACAGATGCCACTAACACCAGTGGATACCTGCATCATGCTGTCAATGTAGGTGCAGGATCAACCTCAGTTCCATAGCCAGTTCTCACCACATGAGGTCAGGAATGCCACATCAGATGATAACAATCTGTCCACACAACATGCCCCAGACACACCAGGTACACTTCCACATGTCACAGAACATGCATGTTTGACATCCCAAACACCGTCCATGTTATGGAATATAGAACACATACATGGCAAGCACTGCACGGCACTGGCCATCCACAATAGTAACCCAGATGAGTGGATGGTGAATACAATACCCATCTGTGTGGGCCAATCCAGGGACTACACCCCTGAACCACACTGCAGACCATTGTCATGTGGCCTGATGCCAAGGTATACCCTTTTCCTAGCCTTGTACAGCCTTCTGGCACAGTCAACCACTACACACCTGTGAAGCAATGAACCCATGCATGTCACTACTGACAAATCTGTGTCTGTGTGTGTGTGTGGAGATTAATGAGTTGGAAGCAATTGACACTCACTACACCTCCCATTGCCCTACAGAAGCATGCCTTCTGATGTCAGTCACCTTGACATACCCTTTGCCCATATATCAGCCTGATAACCTCTGTGGTGCATGTGATACCTGCGTAATACTGTAGCGTAGCAAACTAATTAGGAATTCTAATCCTGATCCTGCCAACTGTGATAATGTATGTGAGTCCCTGAGAGAGTGTGTCTGTTTCTTCCTTGACATCTGCTTTAGTGGACAGGCTCATGTGCTACACCTGCCTTATCTCTCCTTTATTACTGTTGCTGATGTCACTCACCTTGAAATATACCTTTGGATAGCTCTCCAACATGTAAGCTCTGTGGCACACGCAATAACTGAATACAAATGTAATGGCAATACATAGTCAGGCAGGGGTTTAAAACCCTGTATTGGTAAGTGTGTGACACAAACATGCTTAGCTCTTACTCTCCTACCCCCTTCCTTTCTTTCTTTGTCTGTGTCTCTCACTCTCTCTCTGGTGGATGTGGAAAAGTACACCTGCTTTGCTTAGGCAGCAGCTTGTGTTTTGTAAGTGATGCTCATGATCAGCTGATGGCCTGTGCACAAATTGCAGTCCCCCAGTAGCTGATTGCAAGTGGAACAGCTGTGGTAACATTGCCATAGCCAATTGCATGCAAACACACTCCTAAAACTAGGAACATCATGTGGGTGTTGGCCCCTTTCATTCACTGTGAGCAGGACTTCATGTCGGTGTTTGGCAAGGAGCATTACAGAGAGTAGTGGGATATACCTATTACAACCTGCACTGTGGAGACAGGCCAACAAACAGGAGGGGGATGTTCCAGACATTAGGACAGAATGTAAGTCTTGCTTTACTACATTTGAAGCAATGTTGGTTTAACAGGGTTTGTGTGGATATGGCTGGTCTACATGATTTAATACCTGTCATGACAATGTTATGTGGTTTGGTAAACTCTCACCTGTAGGGCTATCTGCAGACTGGCCATTGTTTGGAGTCTTATGTGCATTGTGTTACTCACAGATGACCTATCTTTAGAAATGCAGTAGCATACTCTGAGGATTGCAATCAGTACATGGTGACAGCCATGAGAGTTACTGACTTCATATCCCTCAGAAGACATATGTCACAAAAAACCCTGTTACACCTGTAAATGTATGAGTTTATCACAGCAGCATGTCAATACTGGCCCTTCATTTGTGCCTCCAGCCACAGCTCTGTCAACCTTTGTACATGTGTCATGCAGTAAGAGGTGCATATGTTCAGTACACTATTATTTATTGACATCATACCTGATAACAAGCCAGTGAGATATCAGACTGCTAGACTTGCTATGTATAGTAGGGCTTATATTTGAGGACAACACCTGGACATTCTGTTGTAGTGTGTACAATAGTGAGGTCTGTGTACTTATGGCAATTGTCGACAGAGTGTGTATTGTGAATATGTACCTTGACCTGTGTACAGGCTGTGGTAGATGTCATTGTTCTTGGTCATGCTCTACCTGATGTTGCATGCTGCTCCAGTGTACATGTTTGTATGGTCAAACCCACACATGTCTCATACCAAAGTCAGGCATCGGAATACACTGTGTACTGGCCCAGTATTTGTAGGGTTAGTGTGTGAGTGGCAACTTCCACGGTGGTGCAGAGGTAGCATTGTTGCCTCACAGCAAAAGGTTCTCCCGTTTGATTCTCGGCTGGAGTGTGGGGAGTGCCTTCTGTGTGGAGTCTGCTTGTCCTCCCCATGGTTGGGTGGGCGTTCGAAAGACATGTGTAAATGGGCGTGCCTTCGTTGAAGGTTGAATGTCGAGCTGGAACCTTGGCGTTTGTGAAAATCTACTGCCAATCATTAGCGGACCGGAGTTCCACTGTGGCGACCCCTAACCGGTAAAAAGCCAAAAGACAACAGCAACAGTGTGTGAGTGGCACATATGAGGATGGTGTTGATCACACAGTCCATATACTGTAATATTAAGCATATTTACCCTATGTAGCTGAGGCTGTGTTCAGATTGGTTGTGGGTATGCGCTTTCACACAGGTGTCTGTTATTCCGTGCTGCTACATGCCTGTAGAGCCTGCTATATTTGCAAGTACATGTGTATTCCCCCATAAGAAATGTAGGCCAGTGTTGTGGCAGTCTGCCTGTAGTTTGCACAGTGCTTTGTGACATGCCTAGCAGCTCAGTGTACGTATCCAGTGTGATGATATGTCCAGATATTTATCAGATGCACTGCTGATGGGCCACCATAACTGTTGTGCATTTGTGACAAAGCAGTGGGATGCTGTACAGATGTATGTCACTAACTAGTGGGTAGTATGTTGGCTTGTGACCTCTGCTCCTCTGGTTATTATGTGTCAGGACAGACAGGAGTGTGTGAATGCATAAACTGTGTGAGCATATCTATTCCAGTATTTACGTGATATCCCCTTTACATGGCTGTTAACATCCACTTGGTCAGGCTTACTCCACACGTCTTGCACTAAGGGGTTCTGTGTATACCTTTGGACTGACCAGAGTTTGTCAGACTGTCCATATTTATTGGTCATATCTTTGCTGTATTCCACAGGACCATTACTGTAATATCTGTGGTACTGTACTATGATGATCTTAGGATGTCTGTCAGTAACTGATGGCATGCATGTCAATATCAGATGTGACTTCCCATACATATTTCAGTTAAGACAACCCCTGTTACAGTAGCAACAGTCCACATTTATACCTCCAATACTTACATGACATCCTCTTGAACTAAGAGGCTGCGACTGTTGGTGCTGAAGTATGACTCCACTACATGTTCTGGACATATCTTAAACATATATATATATTATATATATATATATATATATATATATATATATATATATATATATATATATATATATATATATATATATATATATATATATATATATATATATATATATATATATATATAAAAATATATATATATATATATATATATATATATATACATATATATTTATATATATATATATATATATATATATATATATATATATATATACATACATATATATATATAATATACATATATATTTATATATATATATATGTGTATATGTATATATATGTGAGCTGCTTTGAATAGATTGCAGCATGGATTTTGTAGGTGATGCACATGATCAGGTGATGGCTTCTGCACCAATCAGTGCCCACCACTTGCTACCTGCATGCAGTCTGCTGTGTAGTACTTCCAATTACCATTGTCATGGCAACCCACTACTATAAATTATTAAATCATGTGGACATTGTCCCTTTACTTTTCCTGTATGAAGGACATCCTTCCTGTGTGTGCGCAGCAGTGTTGCAGACTGCAGGTAGCAATACCTCTTACAAGAGGACTTGCAGAGACAGGCCAACTACATATTTGTATAAGGTTCCAGACCTACAGACAGTATGAGTAGTTTTGTTATATGCATTGTATACTGCTAGTGTTACAGGGTTTGTGTGTACATACTAGTTTAGCATGAAATGCAGTCTGTCTGCATAGCTCTCAACTGTGGGCCTAGCCACATGATGGCCAGAGGACTGGCTGTTATGTTTTGTCTGTTCACCACAAAGGTCTTGTCTCAGATATATCACTGGCATTCTGTCTGTTGAGTGCTGTCAGTACATGGCTACATCCATTTGTGTTTCTGACTTCATATTCCTGAATAAGGGTATGTTGCAACCAACCTGTAACACCAGCAACATTCTCAGTGTATAACAACAATAATTCAAATATGGCCCTGTGTTCCAGCCTCTGTCCTCCACCTATATACCAGGCTTTGTCCATATGTCATGCAGTAAGAGGTTGTTAAGTAGTGGCCTATGGTTATGTTGTGCTGCCATTAATGCCATCATTACAGTGATATTGTGGTCCCCACACATATTGTGGTGTAGGGTCCATATATATGTGGGCTACAGCTGGACAAAACATATGTATCCTTGTACAGTCCAGAGGTCAGTGTATGTAACACTGTTATATGACCCTGTAAGTCATTCTATGAGGGAGTGGTATGCACCATATATAACCTAGGCTGTTACAACATGTGAGGGATATCAATAGTAAGACACCTTAAGGTATATGGCTGTACATTTTCATACATTTCACCTTGGGAACATTGGTTGGCTAGTGCTTACTGTCTTACAGATTGTTCTGTGTGTCAGTGTGATAGTGATGTTTTAAGTTAAGCATTATGTAACAGATACATCTTCATTGTGACAACTTAACTATTTCCCCCCTAGGGGTTGAGTACAGAATGTAACTGGAGGCTGCTGAACTACATCTGCATTACTTACTGTTGATTGATTCTTATCTTCTGGGCCAGTGTTTCTTTACTGTTGTACTACTCGAAGGTCTTGGCCTGGACAGCAACATATGTTATGCTTTCGGATTACTGTATAAAATATTTTGCTTGAGAGTTGCATTACTCGGTTAGTATGTATTTCAAACCAACAAGGTGAAAAACGGATCCGGACTAGCAAAAAACACGTCTTTAATAAATAACTCAGCTTAAAAAAACAGTTTGACTAGTGTGTAAAGATATTTATAATATACGCTCAGCAAGTAAATAACTTGAACAGCTTAGATAGCGTGTAAATAAGTTTACAATATGCGCTGAAAAAATGAATAAAAGACAATAAACCAAGTAAGTAAGCACTTTTGTTTGTCCTGAATGACAAACTTCCTCTGACAAAGAATACATAATTTCCTTTTCATTTTAAACCTTAATGAAATTAGGTATACGTTTTCATTCACCCATCACACTAATAACTTGATGACAACCATCTGTTTCTCGTAAACATATCAACCCCATTCCAAGCAGCA
>NC_056737.1:246153336-246158336 GCF_019279795.1 Protopterus annectens
TCCAGTGGACAGCTATGTATGGGGCGAGATTTCTTTTTGGGAACAGATTGCCCTTTGTTTTTTTTTTAAGGTGAGAGTGGGATGTTGGGGAAGGATAGTAGGTATATTTTGGGAGTTAGGTTGGGTAGAATGACAGACAAGACAGGCAAGACAGCATACAGGGGTGGTATATGACACATGTGGGGGGTAAACACCTTGGAAGGGGAGGGGTGTTTGGAAGTCGGAATTCCATGAGCCCCCACATGGAAACAGTGGGACTGAGGTCCCCACCCATGGGCAGTCACCACTGCACCTTCACGGCCCCAAAGGTGGCTGTGCTGGGTGGGAGGGGCAGGCTGACCCTCTAAATGCACCACACGGCCCTCAAGTTGGCATAGCTGATCTTTGAACTCCCTGAGAAGCTCGCTACGTACGCACCAGACCCCGAACCTGGTGATGGGTGACAGTTTCCTGTCCCCTTCCACTCCCGGGGGGGGGTGAGCCCCATCCCCTGATGCAGTTCCACCTGAAGGTGTTGCAGGACCAGCAGATGAGGAGGTCCTGGGGTGGGCCCCAGACATGCTGGTGCCCGGTGCCATGGCCAGATGAGGTGGGAGAGGTGGGTCTGCTGGGACTGGTCTTCTCAAATGTGCTATGGTGTTTCAGTTTTAAAACATATGTTGGTTAGTAATCGTCAACACATTCCAGGATTAGGTATAACAGCATGCATAGAAATTCCCATTAACCCAAAACATCAGTTATGGAACAGTTGCATAGCAAACAGAACACATGCATATATGGAACCACAGTGGCCATTACAACAGCATGCAGTTTACATTGATGGCAGCATGCCACCAATGTGGGAGTATTTCAACATGGCTCATGCATAGAAACACATTTCAATATTTATCAGACAATAGGAAATATGTCCAAACAGTAGATTTAATTGTTCACATACCCATTAAGTTGTGTATTTAGATTATTGTTGCAGATATGGTGGGGGGGGGGAGATGTCAATTAACAACTTGTATATCCCTGTAGTTCTCACTACTTTCTTAGTCACTGCTGTAATCTGTACCTTACAGGTATTATTACACTACCCTGTGGCCATAGTTTGGACAGTGGTATGTTTGTAGACAACTATATGCGTGAACTGTGTTTTATCTGCAGTATACGCCTCTTACCTGGTATACCTGTGGAGGTATTGTTTGTTAACATTACCTGACTGTTTCTACGCATATTCCCAGATTCCAGGTTGATGTTATGTACATACCTCTGTATCTCTTATTGCACACACTCTGGTCAAGGATTGACAACTTGCAGGTGGAACTGGGACATATTTTGACAATTGTCCTCATAAACATTTGGTAAGGTGCTACAATGACAGGTTTGTTTTCATATACATTTGCTAAATACTTACAGGTCTGACAGTCAGTTATATGTCATTAAAAGCTGCCTAAATTTCAGAGATCATCACACTGATTTGCCAGGGGGACAGGGTAACAGGCAGTGGATATGGGCCAGTTATCTTGACATTCTGAACAAATCTGTACAGTTGAGGTGTATGATTTTGCATACAGCTTACTACCACTCCCAGGAGTCAAACCATGGCTGTTTCTGCTAAAAATAAAATAGTGTACATCACAGTTGAGTGTGCTGTTTAGATATTGCTGTGTATCTCTTCCCTGTTTTCTGTCTAAAAGTCTCCCGTGGTTTTACAATCTGACCTTGTAATTACAACAGTCTTATACAGGGATTGCTAGACAGTTCTATTATGTAGCACAGTGTGGGTGACAGTGAAACTGCAACACTAACAATGCCATACAATACCAGACTAAACAGTACCAGTCCAGGATTTCAATCTTTTATTTTCAGGCACAGTTTTCTTATCTGACAGACCTGTGGAGAGAATGTTTGTTAACACTACCTGAATGTTGCCACACATATTACCTGATTCCATGTTATTATTATGCACATACGTCTCACTCTGTTACGGCACACTCTCTGGTCATAGCTTCACAACATGGGGGACATACTTTGCATATTACTCTCATAACAATTTGGTGAGTTGCTAGAGTGACAGGTTTGTTCTTATAGATATATTTCTGACAGTTATGATGTCTGACAATCAGTTGTATGTCATTATTTGCTGCCTAAACATCTGGGATCAACCCATTGATTTGCTAGGGGGACAAAGTGACAGGCAGGAAATTTAAGCCAATTATCTGAACTTTCTGACAAAATCTGTACAGTTGAGGGGTATGATTCTGCATACAGCTTACTACCACTCCCAGGATTCAACCATGGCTGTGTGTGCTAAAACTACAACAGTTTACGTCTCAGTTGAATGTGCTATTTGAATTTTGTTGTATATCTTTTCACTGTTTTCTAAGTCTCCCTCAGTTGTACAATATGACCTTGTGATTATAACAGTCATATACAGACATTCCTACACATTTTATTTATGTAGCACAGTGTGGGTAACAGTGCTTAATACAACAGTACTATTAAGAGAATGCAACACTACATTACCATATGATGCCAGAGTAAACACAAGCAATCCAGGGGTTAGACCTTTATTGCCAGGCTTTTACCCTTTTATTTACATACAGCCTATATGAGACTCTTCCTGCCATATTGTCTAGTTTATTCAGTACATCCCATACACAATACAGGTTTTATACTGGCAATTAACTTTCTACTACTTTTAGATATATTTCTTATGACAGTACATGCAAGATTATTACTAACCTGCCTCGCAATGCAGCCTCTGCAGCCTACACACATGGGCTTCCTGATTCACAGTCTGCTCCGCTACCACTGTCAGAGACATAAGAGGAATATTTAGCCATATCTATCTATAATATACACGAGCTGGCAATTATTAAACAGTTACTAGAATGAGTACTTACATACTGCTGGGACATCACCCTGCCTAACTTCTTGGATCCACTGATCCAAGAGCTCCCTCTTCCTCCATTTCAGGTCGGCATAGTGATGCCTGATCTGCTGACCAGTTCGAGGGTGAGGTCACTGGCAAGATGGTCCCAGGCTTCTGCTTTATATTCGGAACCCTGGTACTGGCCCTGCAGCAGTCTCTCTTCAATGTCTTTTGCCAGGAGTCTTGCCATGACCTTGGACTCCTGGATGCCCCAGCACTGCGCTTGGAAGTGCGATCCTTCTCCGGCACCAGCCATTGTGCCTACAGGAGGAAGCTGCAACCAGTTATGAGATGTATTCCCACCTGTGGGGTTTAAATAGGGCTGATTTCCCACACTTTGCCATGATTGTATGGTTTTAAAAATGCTAAGCTATGGGAAAACCTGCTTACCTAAGTTTGGCATTGCTTAAAGGGGCATACCAATGGGCAAATCGATTTAGCTGGGCTGCGCATTGCTTACACCTAGTAAGCAGAGGTGTGCAATGCTTAGCATTGCTTTTTTTTTAATTTGCACACTATTTGCTGTTTGGCATTGAGTTATCATTCATTACATGTTATATATTTGTTTAGTATCCGTGATTCATGTGTACATATACTGTATGGGGTACTTGTGTTTACTGGGGGATTTCACCACTTTATTACAATGACACCTCACGGCTTAATGCAGTACTTCAGTTCACATATATGTATGTCATTTAGTAGGTTATACAACATAAAACTGTTTATAGATTCCTTTCACATGTAAATTGTGATTTTGCTATGGTGAGGATCTGTTTGGGTATACCTCAATTTTATGTACAGCTGTGGTGGCTTAATGCTTAACTGCTGTGACTGTAGTGTACAGGGTCCTGGATTCAAGACCTGCAAGGGCTGTTTATTTTGTTGCTGGGCAGAACAGGGGCTGTTGGATACAGAGTGATTAAGGCACTTTTAAGCAATTGTAAGTGGCTTTTTTGTGCGACGGTAAGCAATGCTAATTTCCGGTTACAGTTTCTTATACCCAGTTCGCCTCTAAATTGCTTAACCTGTGTAGGCATTGCTTACCCCATACAAACAGGCTTAAACCCACTTACTACTGCTTAAAAGTGCTTACTCCCGCTTAACCCCACACTAATTTAGAAGGAAATGAAACATGGGTCTTGGGAAACTGGTAGATTTGGACACTTTATACATTTTTTACACTATTTGCTGTATGGCATGGATTTATAATTCATTACACATTATAACTTTGTTTAGTATTCCTGATTCATGTGTATGTATACTGTATGAGGCACTTGTGTTTATCTGTAGATTTTACCACATTAGTGCAATGACACCTCACATCTGCACTTAATGAAGTACTCCATTTCAGAAATCTATGTTATTTAGTAGGTTATACAGCAAAAAAATGTTCATAAATTGCTTTCACATGGTAAATGGAATTTACTACTGTGAGGATCGAACCGGGAATGACTGCTCACAAAGCCCTACACTATTGCAGTACTGCTTCAGATGAATGTATCTTGCTATTTACCTTCTTGTCCTATTTAAGCTACAGTATGCATAGGTAAGCAATGGGCAAATCCACGCAGCTATAGTTAAATTTAATCTGCTTGATAAAAAAAAAACACATTTTTAGTGTTATTTTCTCTAAGAAGGGACAGGTTTCACTTATTGCTGTGGATTTCTGCATGCATCTGCACATTTGGCAGACATCCTAGCGTGTTTCAGTCGCTATCAGTGTAGGGTTTTCCTAGGAAGTGGGGCTTTGACTTTTGCAATGGCTGTGGGCGTGTTTTCTCCTGCAACATGTCATGTTTGTACACTAACAGTCCCACTTTGGGCATTTGAAGAGGTGGCAACCCTCTATACCTCTCAACCTCTTCATTGAAAATATCTGTACAAAGCTTGACAAAATGAGGTACAACTGGGGACATATTTTAAATATTGCTCTTATAAACTTAAGAAAGTTGCTAGAGTAACAGGAGTTGTTTTAATATAACCGTTCTGAAGGATTTGGAGTCTGAAACTCAAATGTATGCCATTATTTACCGACTTCAATCCTGAGATCATCCCAGTGATTTCCAGGTAAAATGAGGTA
>NC_056737.1:246160836-246298336 GCF_019279795.1 Protopterus annectens
GTAATTCATTTTCATTTAAAATTTAGGGGATTATTTGGCAATTGGATGGTATATAAATAATTCAGTCAGAAAAGATTCTTCCCAAATAGAACAGCTGCACTTGAAAGTATATCTATATATAATATTCCCACCATGTGGAACAGTGTAAGAATGCATTAAGAACCCCTGTTGTAAACACAGTAATTATAATGTTTCACCCTAATAGTGCATACTTTAGGTGGGTTATGCAGCTCCGTAGCCGAGAACACACCTTTACCACAGAGAAGTTGAAGAGTAAAGGAAAGTCATTCAGAGGCTGTAGAATGGGGCAGTACACAAGACGCAGTGCTGTCTGTAGAAAGAGAGGAGATGAGGTAGGTTAGGTGTTCAGACTGTAGTGAGAGGATTTATGTATGGAACTGTGAGTGGCTTGGCTTGTGAAACTCTGATTATGAAGAATCTATAAGGTGTATTGAAGGATGGAAAGCTACGGAGGTGAGTCTGTGAGCTACAGAATAGGTTGGATTGCTGGGGAGGGAGAAACTGAATTTGATCAGTGTGCAGAATTCTATAGGAGTAAGGGAGACAGGACTGGGGGAGGGGAGAGTGGGATAATTTGCAAAAAGCAGGACCTGAAGAGATGTCATTTGGGGGATGTATGGGGAGTGACTCAACAAGCAAGTAGTTTGGAGACATCTGTTTGTGGCAGGTAACAGGTTGGAGTGAAATAGGAAGACGTGGCATGCAAAAGTGAATGTAACCAGCTTCTGAGGAGCAAGTAGGTGGTAAGGATGGGGTAGAGCAGGCAGTGATCAGATAATGGGGAAGAGATAAGAACAAAAATGCTAGGAGGATGGTAGGTGGGATGGTGAGGGGACCCAGCTAAAAGGTGAGGAGCAGTGAACTGGCATAGTGAATGATTGCTGGATAGTCAGTTAGAATGCAGTGTTCAACAGGGAGAGTGTCTACCTTCTCCTCCAAGGGACAAAAATAATTGAAGTAGGACTTTGAAAATGCAGATCATGAAGAATATGGCTTTAAACTAAGATGTGAAATGAAGGACAGATAAAGAGCGATGTAGCACAGTATAATAGAAGAACAAGGAAGATCGGACTGAATATGATATCTGACCAGGGGTATAGGAAATTTAGGGAAAAGCTGAAGGAGAAACAGGCAAGGAGGACAGGTTGATAAAAGGTTTGGAATGATTAAATTAACAAAGACATGAAGACCTCAGAGCACGTATAGAGAAATAAGGAGAATAGCAAAGAAGGTTCTGAGAAGCAAATGGAAAAGGCAGAGTGAAAGCATCAGAGAGGGAAAGATCAAGAGGGACTTCCAGAGGATGTCTACTGGATAAAAAGCTAGGGGAAAGACATAGGGTATAAAAGGAATAGCTGATTGGAAGAGTTGCCTAGATGGAAAATGAAAGTAAAAGTAGAAGGGTCAGAGTGATGTTCAGCAGTGCCTACTGCTTTGTGTTAGGCCAATGAAATGCATATGCTAACTACTGATAGTGGGGCAGATACACTAAACATAAGTAACACATGAGCTAGCGATAAGGTGATATGGTTGGATATGACACAGAATCCATGGTACAGGATTTTTAGGGAGAACAGAATATGCAAAGATGGAGGTGGTGCTACAGTACATGTCAGAGAAAGACTAGAAGGAAGAGTGTAGGTCAGAAAAAAGGCAGAGCAAAGTCAAAATGGAAGAAGGAAGAGAAGTGGATGAAAAAGGAGCAGAATAGAGAGGAAAAGTACATTGGTGCTGGACTTCTGTTTGGATAATTGTTTTTTGTGCATGCACACTTCAAATGACAGAGTCATACATACAGTTAATGTTGCACCAGTAATGGAAACATACCATCAGCTTTCTGGTCATGGGTTGCCTTGACCGAAATGAGAGAGTTAACATACAGAGAAAATATACTGGCCAACCAGTGTGACTCTCAATAACTTTAAAGGATGAATAGACAAAACAAAGTGGTGATGTTGAGGGAACTTCAATATTCCTGGGGCAAGGTAGGGCAAAGATCAGCTGATCTGGACACTTGGTCTAGATGAGTTCTAAGAGAGGGTGATGGGTAGAAAGAAGAATGGGAAGTTTCTCATTCTAGTTCTTTGTGGGTGTTATGGTTGGAATCTACATGTCAAAGCTGTATTTGATAAAGTAGGACCATGTAGGAGTATGGCTCATGCTGACAAAGGAAGAGACACCAGGGCTGGACCCTATGGCCAGTGTCTTGAAACTATGTAAGAGATAATTACCTAATGAAAGTGAAGATTATCAGCAACAGTTTTACGAAATAGGAAGAAAGACAGAGAAGTAGTGGGATTACGGAATACAATCAATGGCATTATTTGTGGTCAATGGAAACAAAGTTGAAAGCAGGTGTAGAGGCAAAGAGAACCAGAAAGTGAATATAGTTCAGTAGACAAGTGAAAATGGCAGTAGAACAAGTAACAGAAATATGTAGAATGGAGAGGACAGTGGGAAAATGGTGACAGAGCTGTACACAGGCCAGGAAAAAGGAAGTAAAGGTCAACAGTGAAATGGAAAAATGGCAAACGGAGTAAATTAAGGAGGGGGGGACGTTTAGGTATGTCAAATAAAAGAGGAAAGCTGGTAGGGAAATAAGTGATCTTGCTTGGAATGTTGCTGAATACAAAAAGGTCAGGCATCAGGTGAGAATCTTAAATAAATTCTTATCACTGACCTCCAAAGTGAAGGCGGCAGCTTATCAGTTTGCAAAGACAGGACTATAATGGGATGCGCATAAATATGTAGTAATTATGGCTGAGGAGGTGATGTGAAATGATACAGATCCTATGGGGAGGATGGGGTTCAAAAGAATGTCTGGGATACTCAAGTCGACTGCCAGGATAGTAATCAGGCTTCTTACAGTGCTCTTCAACAGTACCTCAGTACAAAGTACAGTTCTGTGGGACGAAAAGCAAATTATAGTTGCATCCATCTTCAAAGGGCAACTAAAAGACACATCCAGAAAACAATAGGACAGGAGACAGACTTCACTAATAGGTCAAATGATGGAGCTGATCCTGAAGCAGAGACTAACATGATTTGCATGCTTAATGAATTGCAAGATGAATTTGCCATAGGGATGTCTTTCAAATTAACGCTATCAAGTTGTAGAGGTGGCTAATGAGGGTATTGTGAGCAATCTTGTGGATGTGATCCTTCAAGATTATATATGATCCAGTTTACAAACTCTTTCCCCTTGAGGACTGCTCCTAGGGTCACCCTATTTAATTTGTATATCTCTGAAATCACACAGAGCATGGATGATTGCATCGACATCTGTACTGATAATGAGAAAGTTGAGAAGCTACTATTTGATGAGGTATAAACCTAGGATGGATGCTGAAGATATTGGAGTCATTGCCAGAGTGGTAGTTCTCTTTTTTCACAGCAAGTTCAGAGTGATACATATGAGGAATGTTGACCTAGGGTTGTGCAGTAAGTCTTTGAATGGGTGTCATTTCAGGAACACAAGAAAAAAAAAATGTTCTATTTATCCTTTGTTGACCATGCTAGTCTCATTAGGGTAGTAGCCTTTTTTTCACAGGAGAGTTTAGGTGGTATTTATACTATGAAGGGAAATTTGGCCAGGATGTTGGGGATCTTCCCCTTCTGTTTCCACCTTGAACCTGCTAGGTGGCACTGGCAGGCTGCTACAGCAGCAAAGAAGAGATCTAAGAAAAAGCAGTGGCATGGAGAAGGACTTAGGAGAAACAAGCATGGAGAGTGGCAATGCAGATAAATATTCCTGTGTGGTAGATGATACAAATGAACAGTGCTTATCTGTCTCAAGTAAGCAAGTCCATTAGAGTGGTGCAGATAACAGAAATGGCATCAGGAGGGCTTATGGACAACGAGCTGTTGAAAGTAATTGAACAGGATGGTCCAAGTGACAGTTCTGTTCCTTAATGGGTTGAGATGGCAGATAACCTTTTTGTAAGTCTGAGGATGGTAACGTGGAGAAAAAAAAAAACAGGTGATGTGGCAGCAGGCAATGCAGCAATTAAAACTTCTGCAGCAGTGTCATTCAAATAAGGGTGAGCAGCAACAAAATGTAAGAAAAACGTATTTTAGAAGAAGAAGAGGTCAACTGTGAGAATAATTACAACAAATGATACTTTAATAGCTAGATATTGTGTATGGGACAATTGGTAACTGTTCTGGCATTTAAAGCTCATGAAATTTGGTCTTTTATATGTACAGCAACAGAGACTTTTTGAGATTTAACATTTTAATCTGAGGGACTGATGATGATATTTATGTGATTGTGTGACAAAAAAGACATTTATCCATGGAACAATTTTGTTTTCTAGTAGTAGCAAATGTTCGGTTTGCAGTTTAGAACAGATGAACTGGAATAAGATGATAAAAAATGCATGCAGGATTTGAGTGAAATTATTTTTAATGCTGTGAAGGTTAGGAATGAGAAAACTTATGGAATGGAGGGTGGAGGATGGAAGCTGTTTTGCAAGTGTTATTCTGGTGGCTGGTCAGCCTAAGCCATGTTTCTTTTGTGGAGACTTTTCTCATTTAATTAATGATTATGACATAATACAGTGTATGCATGGGGAGAAAAAACAAACAGCAATAAGTTGTGTAGCTGAATGCAGGCTGTGCAAACTAAATAAATAAAAAAAAAAACAGTTTAGATGGACTGTCAAGAGCAAACTGTAAATAATGGAAAGGAAGGGAAAAGGGAAGAAATCATACATGAGGAAGGGCAACAAAAGCTGAGGGACTGGGTGAAGTAGGAGAAGAAGAAAAAAAACATGAAGGGAAAAAAAGGAACATCAGCCTGGAAAAAGGATTGACACAAGAATTTTTTTGGAAGTTTTAGCCAGTGAAAGTTTTGATTCTGAGGATCAATGATAGTACATAAACCCAGGAAAAAAAAATCAATAGGGAAAAAAAACAAAACGAAAATGCAAAAATATTTTCCCTAAAATTAAAAAGAAGGAAAAGCAACAATTTTAGAGTACTCTCAGTAAATTTGAACAGTAGTAACACTGCAAGAAGGATAGTGATACTGGAAAGGAGTGCTAAATATGATGTTGATGTTATTGTTAGAAGGATGTAAGATTCTTGAGAAGTGAAGAAAACTGTAAATGGATAAATTGTGGGTTATAAATATAATATGAAACTTAGAAAGTAAAAGTTGCACTGGAATGGCTATGTTGTGTAAAGAAACAGTGGAAATACTAGATGTAATGCTGGTAAGGATGGCAAGATTAACTGCTCTGGATGTGAGATGATGAATACATGTTTAGAGAAAAGTAGCATTGTGTGCATATACATCTAGCAAGGAAAGAGAGAATCTGTTTCATCAAATATTGGATTGTGTGGTGGTTAGCATGGACATTATAATTGCAGGGAACTTTAATTGCGATTTAAGGGGAAGATATAAAGAGAGAGAGCAAGATGTAAAGAAATACAGGAAGTTATAAGATGGGGCAAGTTAGCTGTGTGGAACAAAAGTCAGTGAATTTATAGAATCTGATATAGATCTAAAATTGATTATTTTGTATTATACAACGACACCCCATTAATATTCTAAAATGTGCATGCTGATTGGTCAGCGTGCACATTGTAAATCAGAGTTATACTAATGGAAAAAGGTCCGGTCGCCCGGACTTTTTCCATTAGTATAACTCTTTTTTTAAAGCAACGGAGAACACAAGATCTCCATTGCTTTTTACACACTGTCTCGCTATGTTAAACGAGTTTAACATAGCAAGATAGCTTTAGAAAAGCAACGGAGATCTTCCTATCTCCGTTGCTTTTTTAAAGGTGTCTCGCTATGTTAAATTGGTTTAACATAGCGAGACAGCTTTAAAAAAAGCAAAGGAGATTCTCCGTTGCTTTTTTTAAAGCTGTCTCGCTATGTTGAACTCCTTTAACATAGCGAGACACTGTAAAAGGCAACGGAGATCTTGCTTTCTCCGTTGCTTTTTTCAAAACTGTCTCACTATGTTAAATGGGTTTAACATAGTGAGACAGCTTTAAAAAAAGTAACAGAGATCTTCCTTTCTCCGTTGCTTTTTTTAAAGCTGTCTTGCTATGTTAAACTCCTTTAACATAGCGAGACAGTTTGTAAAAAGCAATGGAGATCTTGCTTTCTCTGTTGCTTTTGCCCACAGCTCTGATATACTCCGTAAGCATATGCATGCGCAGTACATCAGAACTGCTGCAGAATACCAGACAGCTGTGGAAGGGCAGCAAGGAGGCATTATACAATGCCATTATTTAGGAAAAGTAATTATTTTTTTTCTTAAATAATGTCATTGTATAATAGCAATAACCCACTTCTGGGTGTGGGTAATGCTGGATTTACCCACGGTTGTCTTTGTTTGGCCACTCGGACTTTGCCATCGTGACCAAACCACACCAACCATAGGTAAATCCAACATTACCCACACCCAGGTGTGGTTTATTGCTATATTTTCAGAAGGCTTGCCAGGAGCAGATGGTTATATAGTTGTGACAGGTTTCTCAGACCCTTTTGCAATATGGATGGAGGTGATGGGAGAAAAGGAAGTATATTAAAACAGGAAAGGGAATAAAATGAATAAATGAGAAATTATGGGATGAAATTTGAGAGTGTGAAGTATTGCAGTTATGGAAGGATCATATAACCATGCACAAAGGACTTCTATAAAAACTATTCTGAGGACTGACATTAAAAAGGAATACAATCAATATTATTTTCAGTGGGCAGGATGATGTAAGCAAGGAAGAGAAAGTGAAATATGGGAAAATGTATAGACATATATGCGAATTTAAAGAGCACAAGAGAGAGAATTATGATACAGAAGAAAGAAATGTATAAAAGAAATTAAATAATAAGGCATTGATGTTTAGGCAGATATATTCACAAGGGAGAAGGGAGTAGGTGACTGCATATTTGGGTAAAATAGTTAAGAATTATATTAGTATAATGAGAGAAATACAAAAATGTAAAAGGAATGGTAAAAACACAAGAGCAAATTAGGAGCATTGTACAAAATGTAGGAAATATGTATGAGTATACTGATGGAAAGCAAGAAAACTGAAAGTAATTTCCAGAACAACTTAGGGAAGAATTTGAAGAAGAAATCAATATTAGTGAATCGGATGAAGTACTTAAAGTAAATGTTGATTCAGTATCAAGTCCAGATGGTATAAAGTATGGAATACACAGGAAGTTAATGGATGGTCAATAGGGTATTTTTGTAAATGTACTGAATGAGTGGTTGATCAGCTTTAATAATTGGCTCAAGTACTGGTGTCATTCTAAGGGGATCCAATGTCTGTCTGCCTGGGATGACATGTTGGACAAGCCACGCTGCTTCGCAAGGGACGGCTTGCACCTGTCACCACTGGGCTTCCGGATATTGGCTAAGGCTCTTGCCACCCCCATAGTGCCTTTTTTAGGCAAGGCTCAAAAGACAAACCCACCTCCTTAGAAAACAAAAATGGAAAAAAAACTAAGGGTAATGCTGCTCAATGCCAGAAATCTAAATCTCAAGATGCAGGCACTCGATGCACTCCTCAGTATGGAGAACATCGACGTCTGTGCAGTAACTGAAACCTGGTTCAAGGCTCCTGAGAGCACCCCAGCACTACCAGGCTATACCTCATATCATGCTTTCCAGCCCCAAAACCTGGGCCAAACCACAAAGGGAGGGGGAGTGTCCATATTCATCAAGGACACCCACACCTCCAGGTTAGTAGCAACACACGAAGCATTGGAGACCATACAGGTGCAACTAACCATAGGCAAAACTGCTATACAACTGGTAGCATGTTACAGACCACCCTCCCAATCTCAGGAACCCCACTCAGCCTTCATGAAGACATTGGAGGATATGAATGTATCAGAAAATACCATCATACTGGGAGACTTCAACTACCCTAACATAGATTGGGTACATTATTCTAGCCCTAACACCCTAGCCCAAAGGTTCCTGGAATTCATAAATTCAAATGCACTGGAACAACTAGTCACCTCTCCCACTAGGGGAGATAATATACTAGACCTGATCATCACAAACATGGGGACAAAATGCTCCACACCGGAGGTATACCCCTCACTAGTGAGATCTGACCACAAACTAATTACCCTGGATATACATATCCCACCTCCACCCCAGCACAAAAGACCACAGTGAAAAACTTCTCAAAAGCAGACTTCACTCTTCTTAAGACTGAGATGGTATCCTTTAAGCCCACTGGGCCAGTGGATACCACATCCCACAATGCTGAATCCTTCACAAATGCTTTCTATGGGCATCTCCAAGAATGCATGGATCATGCAATCCCAAATAAATCCAAGTCCCTCTCCACCAAAGGCAAGCGTCCTGTCTGGTGGACCTCAGCCATTAACAAATTGTATAACAAAAGAAGGAAGCTACTGCACGACAGAGCAAAATCCCATAAAGGGAAGACATCTCTGATCAACACTAGCAGAAAACTACGTTCTCTCATAAAAACATCCAAAGCCAACTTTGAAAGAAAAATCGCTAAGGACACTAAAGATAACCACAAAACCTTCTTCAGCTATGTTAGAAACCTGGGCAGAAACCCTCAGATATGCTCAGAGTTAGTTCACAACAACAAAAAATACACTGAACCCACAGATATTGCCAACATTCTGGCTGACAGGTTCAGTGCAAATTTCTCCCCTCCCTCACCCCAAAAGAAGAAATACTTATCCCAGCTGAATGTAATCTCCCTGTCATCTCAGATGTCCAAGTGAGAGCCGCCCTCAGCAAAGCTAAAAACACAGCATCAATGAGACCTGACGGTATCCCGGGTTGCGTGCTACATGAACTCCAAGAGGAGCAAAACCCGCACATAAAAATGCTATTTAACCTTAGCCTTACTACAGGATACGTACCTGAACACTGGCGTACAGCAACAGTGGTCCCACTCCACAAAGGGGGTACCTCTACAGACCCTGGGAACTACCGCCCCGTAAGCTTAACCAGCCTGGTCTGCAAAGCTATGGAAAGAATCATTATGGAACTCATAAACAGAGACATTGGGGACCTACAGACACTTGACCCCACCCAGTTCGGCTTTGTAAAGGGCAGATCCTGCCTTTTGAACCTGGTTGACTTTTTTAAAACAGTCACTAGAGCCATCGATGAGGGCAAAGCAGTCCATACAGCCTACCTGGACTTGGCTAAGGCCTTCAACACAATACCCCACTCAGGCATCATAGATAAGCTCAACAGCTTAAATGTAAACCCTTATGTCACTAGATGGGTTGCAAACTGGCTAAAGGACAGAACCCATAAAGTTAAAATCGCTGGAGCAATGTCAGACTCAAAGCCAGTCACAAGTGGTGTCCCACAGGGATCTGTCCTGGGACCCCTCTTGTTCGGCATTTATTTCTCAGATGTTAAAGCAAACATGGGAGGGTTGTGGCTGACAAAGTTTGCAGATGACTGCAAACTAGGTGGCATAGTCGACACACCAGCGGACACATATGTCCTACAAAAAGGCCTCACAGAAACGGACAACTGGTGCCGGAGTCATGGCCTTAAACTAAATGCCAAAAAATGTATAGTCATCCCCTTTGGGAAAAACAAAGTACCCACAAATTATCACATAGACAGCAACCCACTGAGTATGGAAAAAGTAATCAGAGACCTAGGGACCCAAGTCGACAGCGACCTCTCATTTGACACCCACGTTGCCAAAGTGGTTAGAAAGACATTCTACCTTGCACACCTTGTCATGAAGGGATTCACATCTAGATCCAAGGATGTCATTGTACCCCTATACTCCTTCCTCATCAGACCCATGATTGAGTACAATGCCCCATTTGGTATGTACCTCACCCGACATTTGCAACAGCTGGAGAGACCACAAAAGTACCTCACCAAGAGGATCAAGGGTCTCCAACATATGTCTTATTCTGCCAGACTAAAGAAACTCCAGCTCTATTCAGTAACATACCGGCTGCTCAGAGGTGATCTCTGCCTGACGTACAAGGCCATGTCCAATCAGGAACTGATGGACATGCTCCACCTCAAAAAAATCCAAATCCATCAGAACCACGAGAGCTAAGGACTTAAACCTCGGCACAAGTATGAATAGGACATGCTGGAGGGATAGATTCATAACCCAGAGGCTTCCCATGCTCTGGAACAAGATCCCAGTTCATGTTAGGCAGAGCCCCTCACTGACTCTCTTCAAGAGAAATCTTGATGAGTGGATGGGAGATCGTAAGTTTACCCCAGGGGTCACATCTGTGTCACTACTAGACAGGGGCACAGTAAACTAATTCTATTATATAAGGGGACCTTCACTGTGTCACTACTACACAGAGGCACAGTATTCTAAATCTATTCTGTGCATTTTTGTACCATTTCATGGGGTGGCGAAAGCCACATCACTATGGCTAGGCTTACAAATGCCCCAGGGCAGATAGCCTAGTACTAAACTATGAAACTATGAAACTATAATTTTTTTTTCTTTATTTTTTATTAGGAGTTATTTAGAGGGATATTAAAACTGATATGGAAGAAAGATGAGAGCAATGAAATAAAAAAATAGAGGCCCATCATGCCAAATAGCATGGATTATAAGCTTTTTATGGGTATAATATAGAGAAGAATGGAAAGAAAGGTGATGACTATTAATGAAGAATTTATAGATGGTATAAAAGGGAAGGGTGTCAATAACTGTTGTTGATTGTGAATGAAATTGTGTACGATATAAGTGAAATGGAGGATGTGAAACTTATGGTGGGTGATATTAGCAAGGCGTATAATACCATGGGCTTCATGCTTTGCGGAATATTATGGAGAAATATGGAATAGGCAACAGAATTAGGAGAGTATGTACATTAGCATATCAGAATAATATGATGAGAGTGTTAGTGAATGGATGGCTGAGTAAAGAAATATGCATGAAGTGTGGTATAAGACAAGGATGCCACGTGAAAAGATTATTTGTATTGGTGAGGAACGAGATAGTAAGTGAAGTAACTTACAAAATGAAAGATGCTAGATATGTAATGCATAAGGAGGTGGTGATACTGGTTGTTTTGATATACACTGATTTTTGCGAAGTGCTTGAAGGATACTCTACAAAAGGGCCTTACAGAAACAGATGCTTGCTGCCAGAGCCATGGGCTCAAGCTCAGTGTCAAGAAATGTATAGTTATCCCCTTTGGGAAAAAACATGTACCCATGAATTACCATATAGGTGGCAGTACACTAAACACCGAAAGTGTGATAAGAGACTTAGGGACACAGGTGGACAGTGGTCTCACCTTCAATAACCACATCGCCACAACAGTCAGAAAATCCTTCTATGTGGCACACCTTATCACTAAGGGCTTTTCATCCAAAACAAGGAGGTCATTGTCCCACTGTACTCATCCCTCATTAGACCGATTATAGAATACAATGCCCAGTTTGGTATGTACCTCTCAAGACATCTGCAACAACTGGAAAGGCCACAGAAATACCTCACTAAAAGAATCACAGGCCTAAAGCAGATGCCCTATGCTGACCGTCTAAAAAAACTTCAGCTATACTCAGTCACATATCATCTACTCAGAGGCAATCTCTGCTTAACATACAAGGCCATGTCAAACCCAGAGCTGTTGGACATGCTACACTTAAAGAAATCCCAATCCCTCAGAGCCACATGCTCCAGGGATCTAAACCTTGTCATCACAATGAACAAAACATGCTGGAGGGATAGGTTCCTGACCCAGAGACCCCCCAGACTTTGAAATAAACTGCCCATACATGTCAAGCAGAGTGCCTCTTTGGCCCTCTTCAAAAGGAACCTTGACGATTGGATGGGAGATAATAAATTCACCCGGGGGATCATGTCAGTCACCCTGCTAGATAGGGGTCCAGGGAAGTAAATATTGTGGGAAGAAATAACCAAAGAATTGTTATGGCTAGGCTTGTATAAGCCCTAGGGCCGATAGCCTAGTACCAACCTATGAACCTATGGATGAGGGAAGTGTTGGTTTGCGTGAATGGATGTTTAAAAGAAATGGGAATAATCCTGAATAATGATGAAATTAAGTGTTTGGGCGATGTGATAAAAATTTTGAGGCGTGTATTTTTCAATGAATGAAACGTCTTTGCTAGGAATAACATTTGGGAAAAATGTAGTTATGATCCTATGGGAAGGATTGATAAAAGAAATGAAAGAAATGTCTTCTATGGAGGAGGTATACATTTACATTCAGTATAAAGGTTTATCTGGTGAAATCTGCATTAATCTGAAAAATAACATGCACATAAAATGTTTATATGATCCCAGTAAAATATGAAAAGGAAACTATACATTTGGTGTTTTCTTTCATATGGGGTTCAAAATTAAAGTGAAAAGAGATGTGTTGTATAAGTGTAGATGAATGAGGATTCGGGTTACTAAATCCAGTTGTGCATTCTGCTTCTTTAAACTTGTAAAAAGTATAAAAAGGGGTAAAGGAAGGAAATAAAAAATTAGTTTAGAATGTTTAAATGTAAGTACAAAAAATCTATGAAATGAGGAGTATGAGAAAAAGGGAAAAATAATATGTGAGTGAAAAATTATTAAGTAAAAACGCTAACATGGAAAATGAAAATTGCTGATATGGAGAAACTGTGGTATAATAGTGTGATAAAAACAATATTATTTTATAAATTCATAAGAAAATTTTTTAGACATGATTAAAACCATGAAAGTAAGGAAAAAGTGGTGTACAAGACAGCAGTGTCAGGATTAGTTTCCAGTAAAGGGGAATCGATCCAACCATCCATCCTCAATACCTTTTCCAATTTTGCACAAGGGGTATGGTTTCACTTCAGCAGTGACAATCATCTTGAGTCAAGGTTTACACTGCTGGCTGGCTAGCCCTGCTGCGGTAATTTATTCGTAGCGATCACACATGCGCACACTCTCACCTACGGCCAATTTAGAGTGTCCAATCCACCTACTGCATGTCTTTGGAATGTGGGAGGAAACCGGAGCACCCAGAGGAAACCCAAATGACTGCAGGGAAGACATGTAGACTCCACACAGAAGACACCCCAGCTGAGAATCGAACCGGAAAACCTCTTGTTGTGAGGTGACAATGCAGGAAGTTGAAAAACTGTTTATTTTTTGACGACGAAGAGACAATAGAACATGCTTTTTTTTAAATGTAATAGAGTAGGAAAACCCTGGAAAATGCGTGATGAAAGTTTTTTTTTTTTTCAAAATATTTTATTAAGTTTTCCATGAAAAGTAAAAGACAACAAATGACAAACAGTATTTTCATTCTAAGACAAATTATTAACAAAGTAAAAACTATTTACAATATATACATAGGCCTGAAGCAAAACTGCAGATCACAGTTAAAATACACAAGTTGTTTAGTATAAGTATCAATTCAGAAAGAGTTATGGTCCATTTGTAAAGTCTCAATAAGTGCTAAAACTTTTGTCCAAGGATTATTAACAAATGTCTTTGGATAGATTCTAAGTTCTTTGGTCTTAGCTTCTTTGATTGCCAGGTCTTTCACTGAAGACAAGAAATCATCAACAGTGGGTGGGCAGCTAGTTTTCCATCTTCTGGTGATGAAATTTTTTGAGAATATTAATGACTAACAATATACATAGAGATATGATTATGTATGGATATAATAAGAATAAGAACAAATATCTGATCAGGGCTAAGAATTTATTTTATGTAATTTGGGTTATCTGGAATGCAAGACTGACATTTTGTTTATTGGGAAGGGGATTTTGGCATACACATTTGCACACACACACACACACACACACACACACACACACACACACACACACACACACACACACACACACACACACACACACACATATATATATATATATATATATATATATAGAGAGAGAGAGAGAGAGAGGGAGAGAACGTGAAAAATCGATGGATAGGGGTCAGTTGTGTGAGAATAGCAATGAAGATGTTATAAGAAAAATTAGCAAGGATAGAAATGTGTATATATGTTCCTTTAAATATGTAAAGTTTGTAAATATGTAAATAATGTTTTTATGTTTGTTAAATAAAGGACCACTTTTATTTTCAGTAGGGGCAGTGGGATCTTTTACATCCATTTGAGCTACCCCCAGCTCAAGCAGACGAGACCTCTGTTTAATGTCTGATCTGAAGGATGAAATGGTCAGGAGTAAAGCACCACCAATATGCCTTGGAGTGTCAGCAGTTCTGCTACCTGGTGTAAGAAGACAACCCACAAACGTCTGCACTGAGCATGAGTGTGCTACCTTTTGCTCCACTGACACTACACATTTACTAAGAATAGGGAAAAAAGATAGTACAGACAAACAAATTGACAGGGTTTATATGCTTATATCCAGGAATGTATCATTTCAAGTAAAAGAAGGTAATGATGCCATGGTATCACATCACCAGGAGACTGCAGCTAGAGTACTCCATACAGCTCTGTAGACTTTATAGGGAGAAAAAGGGAGAAGCAACCAGGATAATGATGATGATGATGATGATGATGAAGGAAAATCAGAAGAACATGTTTGGGAAATACATTTTCTTCACAGGTAGTATTTTACTCAGCTAGTTTGCTTATCAGCTGAGGTGCTTTCTCTGGAGTTTGTGTCTGTGTGGCTTTTCAGCAGATGCTCCAGTTTCTGCTTAAATCCAAAAAACAGGCCATAAGTGAAATGGTGGTCCTATACATTGGCAGTAGGTATGCATGGTGAGTGTCAGTGAATATGTATGCATCTTGTGATCTGGGCTGGTCTTATACATGGGCCAACTAGGCAACCATCCAGGGCACTGTGCTTTTAGGGGCAGTAATTTCATACTTATTTTTTAGAGCAATGAAATATGGTGTGTCTGCTATAAAAATAAAGTGCACCTGCAGGCACTCTGGGGGAGGGGGTGCACCACTTGACCTGACCATTCAACTTACATCACGTGATATTACACTTGAAGAAATGCAAGGTCATGGAGTAGAAGCCTCACAACATTCAGATGTAGGTGTGAAGCATACTTCTCAATGTACTACTTTATTTTGGAGAAGGTTGTGCAGCAACATGCATATTTTGCAGAGTAGGAAGTACAAATCTCTAATGTCTGGCTTTACAGAGTGTAATCTTCCGCAGTTTACTAAGAAATCAAAAGGCTAAAACATGAGACAAAATCAGGGACATTTTACAAAATTCTGGACAGTTGATAGGAATGGTGTGATGTAAAGAGAAAAGCAGTGAGTTAAGTATATTTGATGTTGTTACTATTTTTTATAAAGATGATGGCAGTGATCAACCAAATATTTTCAGAATTGTGAAGTTTAGGGCAAAGCCAAAAATGAGACAGGGCAAGGGGATCAAGTATCTAAAATCAGGAACAAATTTTAAATATTGCTCTAATTTACTTACAAAACTTGTTCTATTCATTTTTATCAACATGTATTTTATGAACAATAAGAAGTGTGAAGCTCAATATCTGACATTATTGACGGACTATAATCCTCAGTGATGTCCCTGAAAATCACACATTTTCTTGTTTGGTTATTATTCTGGCTTTGTGGTTGCACAGACCAAGATGGAATACTTTATGTGACTACTATTTCTGAGCTGCAACAGTGAAGTATATTATGCAACAGACATCTGAATTGGACATAGATGTGACTATAACTACTGGGTTGTAGGTTAGGATTGGCTGGATGAAGTAATTGACCCTCTTGTCGTTTGCTCAGTTTGAGCAGTCACTAACTTGCTTTGCTGTTGTGAGAAGTAAGATGGACTATTTAACTGGACACTGAGTCTGTCTGTACAAGAAAATGACCAGGTATCTTCTGTTTGTTTATTATTCTGGTTTTGCAGGACTAATGTGAATCCTGGGAAGCAAGCTGAACTATTTTAATGTGTGGCAACTGTTTGGAAGAAAAGTGAAATGTATTACATGTCCATCCTCTGATCACAATCCAAAATCTGAATTGTACATAGAAATGGCTATAACTGTTGGTGTAGGTTGTCTGAATGAAAGTTACTGAGCCTCTTGTGACTTGCTCATTTTACATAGTCATTTAAAAAAAAGAACTAAATAAATAAATCTCAGAATACCCAGAATGTCAGAGGTTCCAGGGAGTTAGTAGCACTATACACAACAAGGCTTATTTAAATGGCCTGTGCCCAGAACCCACCTAGTCTAAAACCAGCCTTGCTTATGTTGGGCTAGTGTCATTGTGGTCATTATTGATTTAATTTCCCTCAAAAACATCCTTAATGTGCATAGAGGGTCACCATAGTTTGTATAGGAGCAGTGTACTGTCTAGTTATAAGAAGTTGGAAACGTTATGTGATCATTATCTTGTTTTTCACCTTTCTGACAACTGAACATCAACTGTATATACAGGTTATTGTCTTTTGGGGAAGGGTAAGCAGACATGCTGTTAATATGTCTGACAGCAACATGATGAAATATGTTCTATATTTTTTTCAGTTTTGTCCCAGTCTGACATTCCAAATGTACGGAGACAATGACTGTGACTGTTTTGGGGTAAAGGGGTGAAGAGGCATATTGCATATTTGAATCACAGCATCAAATTCATATATGACTGTGGCAATTTCCACTTTTATTTTCATCCCATTCTGTTTGTTTTGTTAAGTAGGGTAGGGAGGTAGGTACTGTTAACTGATATAATTTCTATCTCCTTGCAAGTATTTGCTATCTTGGTTTATTGTGAGAGCTTATTTGGTCAGCTTTGAACATTAAGCCACCTTGGATTCACATATTTTTCCTTGAAATATAAAAAGTAAGATTGCATTTATTTCTTTCCCTGTGCTGTTTGTTTGGGCCATCATTGAATCAAAAGATTAAGAAAAGCTCTAAAATGCACGTCAGAGCATCTACAACTAAAAAATATGTCAAGGTATATAAACACCTTTTATACAAACAAATATAAGTAAATAATCTATGTAATGTTCCTCTTACACAATTGCCTTTGGCATTCATAGAAATAGTGTGCACTCATAAAAGGATCTTTTGTACTGTGTTCTTTAAGTAGTTCAGACAATAGTGTGATTCATGCCATGCCCAAACCATTCATCCACAATTCCTTTTTCCTGTTTTTGCACATGGGGTCAAGGTGTCATTTTGACAGTGACAATCATCTAGAGCCAGTGTTAACACATCCATGTGGCTTTCCCTGCCAAAGTTATTCATCCATACCACATATGGACATGCACACCCACACCAATGAGCAATGCACAGTATCCATCTGATCTACTGTATGTCTTTGGAATATGAAAGGAAACCAGAATACCTGGAGAAAACCAAGCAAATGCAAGAAGGACATGCAGACTCTGCACAGAATGCACTCAAGCCAAGATTTGAACAAGAGAACCTCTTGTGAGGTGACAACAGTGCCTGTTATTTCATTGTGCCACTCATAAATTATGTTCATTAATATACCTCAGACCAAATGCTGCTCTTGAACTTCTGTTGCAAATTTATTACCTCATTGTCTACTAGATGTAAGAGACAAATACTGCGGTATACAAGGGAAATGTAGAAGAACAGGGATGGAAATTTGGAATATGATGAAGGAAACTTCTGTCTCTTAACCTCTTTCCATTTGTCTCCTTTTAATTATTGCCCTCTTTATTAATAACATTTCGACCTTCTGTTTTGGCAACCCAAACATGGTATCTTCCTTTCTCTCCCCTTAACTGCACATTCTCTTGCTCTCTCTTCCCCCTTCCCCAATTACACATGCACTACTTTAAAATGTCACACCATTTCACTGTGCTTTTTTTATCCCATCCCCTACCCTTCATTGCAGTTCCTTCCTGTATTCATCCTTTCTATATCATACTTGGTACCACTCACCCTTTAGCCTTCAGACCTGTTCATGGTACAGCTCCAGTACCTTGCAAGTCATTTATCCAGGATTAACACTGTGTCCAGTAAATACTTCAGCCTTGTTGTTATATAATGCTGTTGACCAGGGTGAGTTGATCTCTAGGATCATATTGATGGGGGGGTACGTAGTGCATAATGCATGCATGATGTAAGGAGCCATATTACACTGTGGACAAGAAGACAAATGCTTACTAATTTTACTGTAGTCACAATGTAAATGCAATTTGTGCACTACAATCTGTATGAACTAATGGCTGATCTAAGGTTAGAGGATGACATTATATTTACTGGATACAGACTGTTCTCCAATCTGTTCCCTAGTCATGGTCTTGGCTGATTCTTAAAAATATATGTTTATTGAGCATGACTATGGAGGTGAATAGAGGATCTGTGGTTTAGTTCCCACCGGAGAGAGATTTGTTGGGTCTCTGTACTGGGGGTGGCACAGGAGTGGTTTTGGTTGAGCTTGTGCTCATAATAGCCTGCTGCAGGATATAGCAAATTTGATCTTTGTTTTTTTACCCCTTTCAGATGTTTTTTTCCCATTTTCCAGGCATTTTCTTCACTGACAGGCTTATGTTATAGTTCAGCTATGTTACGCTGATCACCACATCAGCTTTGAAATATGAATGCTGCCTGGTTTGCATTTATATTCTACTTAATTTATTTATTTATGTAGGCACTTTTTTTTACTTCACTGCCTATAAACCCTTAGGTACCTCTCCTGCACATGTGGTGCTTCCATTTACCCTTTACTGGGGGACAAGAGCTGATCAAGAGGGGCCATCTTTTAGACAGCCATCAGAGGTCTCTTTTTCTTAACCGTACCCATGGAGTTTGCCCAGGAATACACTCCAGGGTTCAGCATGCAATAAGAACCAGTCAGGGCATGCCACACATTTTCACAAGTACTTTATACCCTTTGAGTGCCCTGACCCTTACACGGGTGCTCCCATGGGATCTATGGTCTCTGCTACCCCTTGCACATACATAAATATGAGATGCAGTAGAGGAATATATGCTACTAGTTTGTTCCATCTGTTGCATCTAGGGCTCCCTGACCTTATTTTAATATGTATGCCACATGTGGACACCTGTAGTTACCATAATGCTTAACTGTACTTACACAGGTTTTGCTAGGTGTGTGTGAACTGAATAGAACTCTGGTATGTTTTTATTGAGATCTACCAGGGTAATCATTTGGCATATTGTAACCCACTAGAGTGATTCTTGTAACATGGATTCTGAATAACTGAAAAAATGGCCTTGCATATCCTAAGTCTGAGATGGCCATTTCTCAGATTATTTTCTTTTCTCCAAGTTATGGCAATCTTGGAGTTAGTATATATAAGTCTGGGGTGTGTGTAAGGGCTTGCCACATTTGAGATTCGCTCGTCTCCTGCTGTGTTAGTCTTTTTTTCAGTCTGTAGGCACTCTGCATTTGGAGGTCTGCAATTTCAGTAGGTAGCCATCTACTGGTCCTTTGCAGTTGTGTATAATAACTTTGCTAATACCATCTATCAACTTTATCCATGGTACAATACAAATTAAACAACAACTATGATCCAGAACTGAAAAAAAAAAATAAAATACGGTCAGCTTAGGAGCAACATGAAGGGTCACTTCATTAAAAAAAATGGTATAAACACTTTGTGAAAAGGCCTTTTATTTATTTATTTATTTATTTTAATAGTGACTGGCCCTTATTGTTCCTGAGCCAGTTGTGTGATTACTTCTGAGCAAGCACAATTAACAGAACCAACAAAAACAATCAGCTGGAGCCACTTTGTGTCTGGAAATTCAGAGGTAGCTACTAAGCTTATTGCCAAAATAACCTTCAACAAGATTAGCCAAGCAACCCATTACAATTGTGAGATATTAGCTGCCACAGTCCAGTAGATTGTTAACACATATCCTAGAGGCAAAAGTGGGATTACTCCTTCACTTATTGAATCTAGATATTAAAGTAACCACTGAAAATGTAGAATGACTGGGTTAAGTATCTACTGTACCTGAATATGGTGTTATTGTGATGAATGAGGTTTATAGGTTAGTACTAGGCTAACTACCCTTGGGAGCCTAGCCAATTATCCCTTGTGATACTCAAACCCTGCACTTTGTGTTGGTAAGGCAAACACCTTAACCATTAAGCCACCCTCCCACAAGATTTGTAGTGTAGGTAGAAGTAATATGCTGTGCTATGTAGGCAAAGGAGATAACAAGGGGCAGGGTATTTGATAATATGAAAAAAAAAAAAACAGACCAATCTCAGTAGTAGAGCATGTGCAAAACACAAAGAGAGTTTTTGTTGTAATCTGTCCAGGTATCTTATAGTGTTTAGAACTTTGGTTTTATTATTTATTTATTTATTTATTGGCATGTGTTTACTGGGAAAGTCCACTGTTCCAAAAGAGTCCATTTTCAGTGGAGACCCAGAGAGAAAAGCTCCACAAAATAGTTAGTATAATAGTACTTAAGATTCTAATAATTAGAAGATGCAAACAGTATTATACAAAAACATAAAATAATTCTACAAAAACAGAATTATGCAGTTCAGAGATGCATACAAGTAAGTAAACATATTTTTGTACATTTCAAGAAAATATTGTGATAAAAGCAGTCTTGTAGAAATATTTACAAGGTGCTCAAAGTTAGCAATCTCTTTGGCATTTCAAGCTGATTAAGGTATTTAGAGAAGTACATATCAAATGGGGCATTGTATTCAATGACAGGTCTAATACTGGACTTACATTGTGGAAATATTACTTCTTTCTCTTTACAGGAGATGTCCCTAGAGATAAAATGTGCAAAGAATAATGATTTCCTCACCACAGCTGAGATGTGGTTATGAAAAATAATCTTGTTGTCAACATACATACCCGGATCTCTAATGACTGTCTATTTTGATGAGACTGTTTTTTTTTTTTTTTTTTAATCTTGTTAACCAGGAAAGCCCACTGAAAATGTGTCCTTTTTGAGGCGAGACCTAGGAGCATTGTCTTAAGTGACTTGCTCTGAGTCACAGAGTAGGATAATGTAGGTGGATGGAATCAAACCTTGCACTCTTGACTACAGGAAATTAACAGGTCAGCCCCATAGTCCTCTGCAGTTAGACCAGTATTCTTAATATGGTATAAACTAAGTTTGCTTGATTTCTCAGCAGTACTGCCTTTTTTGGTGTGAGAGCGAGTCCATGCTGTACGTACCAGGTGTTGGTCTGATCAAGTCTATGCTGGAGTATCTGTGTGTCTCAAAATATAGCAATTTCCAGTCATTGGCAAACTTGGCCTGCAATAGTACCTTGGTGTCTGCTTCCACATAGGATGAGTAGATATCAGGTAGAGGAGAGGACAGAGTACTTACCCCATTTATTTTTTGTTTGAAAGAGATTTTCTTGCTGTGCACTTTGTGGATTCTGTCAGTGAGCCAGTTATCAGTTCAATGAAAAATGAAAGGGTTGATATTTAAATAGGTAAGTTTGTTTATAGCACCTGAATCAAGATTGGTGTGAAGCACCTCCGTCAAATTCAGATATGCAGCATGAACATTCTGGCCCTCATTGACGGCTTTGGTAAGAGATCTATTGGACTGAGTAGGTATGATCTACATATCATAAAAACAAGTTGATTAGGATATAGGGTATGAGGTTTGCCTGTATCATTACTAGGAAGTTCTGCCAAGATACTAATGCATTCTATGGGCACCTACAAGAATGCATGGATCGTGCTATCCCAAGCAAAACCAAGACTCACTCCTCTAAGAAAAGGAAACCAGTCTGGTGGACCCCTGCCATAAACAAGCTATACAATAGAAGGAGGAAACTAGTACAGAAAAGAGTAAAATCCCAAGAAGGGAAGACACCCCTGATCAGTATCAGCAAGAAACTACGATCCCTCATAAAATCATCCAAGGATAGCTTCGAAAGAAAAATTGCTAAGGACTCCAAAGATAACCACAAGGCATTCTTTAACTATGTCAAGAATCTCAGTGGCAATTCTCAGATCTGCTCAGAGTTAGTGCAGAATGGCACAAAATACACTGAACTGACCAATATTGTCAACATCCTGGCAGACATGATCAGTGTAAACTTCACCCCACTCTCACCCCCAAAAGGGCCCATAACCATACCAGAAGAATGTAGTGCCCCTGAAATCACAGACACTCAGGTTAAAACAGCCCTCTCCAAAGCCAGAAACACAGCATCAATGGGATCAGATGGTGTCCCAGGCTGTGTCCTACACAAGCTCAAAGATGAACTAATCCCTCACCTAAACACACTGTTCAAACTCAGCCTCTCCACAGGCTATGTACCCATAGAATGGCACACAGCAATGGTTATTCCGCTCCACAAAGGTGGAGCCACAACAGACTCTGGGAAATATCGCCCTATAAGCCTGACTAGCTTAGTCTGCAAGGCTATGGAGCTTATCATCATGGATCTCATTAACAGAGACATTGGGAACCCTCAAACACTGGGCCATACCCAGTTCGGCTTTGTTAAGGGCAGATCATGCCTCCTAAACCTGGTGGACTTCTTTGAGACAGTTACCAAGGCTATAGATAAGGGAAAGGTGGTCCACACAGCCTACCTAGACCTCACAAAAGCCTTCAACACCATTCCCCATTCTGGTATTATAGACAAGCTCACCAGCCTGAACATAAACCCCTTCATCACAAGATGGGTTGCCAACTGGCTCATGGACAGAACCCACATGGTAACAGTTACTGGAGCTAGGTCTGACTCTAAATCGGTTGCAAGTGGTGTTCCCCAGGGCTCAGTTCTAGGACCCCTCTTGTTCGGCATATACTTCTCAGAGGTACAGGCAAGCACAGAAGGACTTTGGCTGACCAAGTTCGCCGAGGACTGCAAACTAGGGGCTATAATTAACTCTCCTGCTATCACAGACATCCTCCAAAAGGGTCTCACTGAGACAGATACCTGGTGTCAAAACCATGGCCTCAAGCTAAATGCCAAAAAGTGCATAGTCATCCCCTTTAGAAAAAACACAGTACCCACAAACTACCACATAGGTGGTAGCCCCCTAAATGCGGAAGACATAATAAGGGATCTAGGGACCCAAGTAGATAGCAATCTCTCCTTTGATAATCACATTGCCAAAATGGTTAGAAAATCTTTCTATGTGGCCCACCTAATCATAAAAGGGTTTGCATCCAGATCAAAAGAGGTCATTGTGCCCCTCTATGCATCACTCATCAGACCCATCATAGAGTACAATGCTCCATTTGGGATGTACCTTACAAGACACCTGCAACAGCAGGAAAGACCACAGAAGTATCTCACCAAGAGGATCACTGGCCACAAACAGATGCCCTATGCAGCTCGCCTGAAGAAACTCCAGCTGTAATCGGTTGCATACCGCCTACTCAGAGGTGATCTCTGCCTGACATACAAGGCTATGTCCAACCCAGAACCAATGGACATGCTCCACCTAAAGAAAACCATATCCCCTCGAGCCACACGCTCTAGGGATCTATAGCTCATCACAACAATAAATGGGACATGCTGGAGGGATACATTCCTATCCCAGAGACTTCCCATGCTCTGGAACAAGATTCCAATCTACATTAGGCAGAGCTCCTCGCTAACACTCTTCAAGAGAAACCTTGATGAGTGGGTGGGAAACAGAAAGTTTACCCTGGGGATCACTTGAATGACTCTGCTGGAAAGAGGCACAGGGAACTCATCTAAGGGGTCGGCAAAAGTTAACCCTTCCGGCTAGGCTTATAAATGCCTTTAGGCAGATAGCCTAGTACCTACCTATGAACCTATGATCTTGCAGATAATGCTGGCGAGATTTATGGGTCTATAATTAACAGGGGCATTAGTAGTAAGGGAGTGCCCATGACAATTCTTCAAACCTCAAGAATATAACAAGAAGTCTGGTTTAGCCTGAAGAGTTTTAGTAGGGGATGACTTAAACTATGCAGGTTATATTACCTGGACATGTGGAGCTGGTGTTGTTGGTTTTGGACAGGGCTGATAAGACTTAATCCAGAATGATTTTAGGAAGGGTTTTTTAAAAGGCAGAGTGTAGAACAAAGACTTGAGCAGGTGAAGTGACACTAGAGCTGAATTTGTCAAATGAGTCACAGCTGAAAAGCATCTCTGAACCAGTCTACCTACCTGATTGCCAAATATTAAATAAACAAATGTAGGCACTGGCATCAGGATTGAAATTGTATTCATATGTGCCTTTACACATTTTAGCTATGCATTTAAGGATTCTACTTACCAGATTTAAGTCTATTTTTATACTGGCCCAAAGGGAACTTATTGTAAAGAGCTAGGAGCCAGTTGCTTTTATTATAGTTTGTTCTTGTGTGAATTCTACCATACAGCTTTGTTTTGAATCTAGTCACTGTGTTTGCAGGACTTGGGAGCAGACACATCAGTGCTGTGGTTAAACAGATGGTACAATTCAAGGAAATTTACTGTGGTATGATCTCTGGGGCCAACTAAGATTTTTCTAGTTATAATTCCTGATATCAACAAGTAATGCATGGCTGGCTTCTGTAGTACTTCATAAATATGGTTGATTTCTTAAGACTTGTAGCATGAGTCCTAAGGGAGAAGATGACAGCCTGATGATTCACCGTTACCAGGGAGACAAAAATACAAGGCAGAGCTCTAGCTAGGTCAGGTGACATACTAGACAAGAAAATAGGAGTGTAGCCACAAATCTGAAAATAAAAAAAAGACTGTTGGAGTATTTGAAAGCAATTTAATCCCTTCATTAAATGGGACTTCATCAGAACATTGTAACATAGCATATAATTTTCTTAAATATACATATCTAATATACATGAAAAACTACACTTAATAATTGGTGATTTCAACATCAAAATACATAGTGTGCAAATTGGGTTTATGCATACACGTAATAGATACCTGACCATTGAGACTGGGGAGTTCTTGACATTGTTATTAAGCTGCCAGTGCAAGTCTGGTGCTTCTTTTCTGTCAGTCCAAGCTGTGCTGTGTGGATTAACATCGACTCTGTATAAAACAGAATATATGTCCCCAACCTCTGGAAAAAATCCATCATCACCCCACTTCACAAAGGAGGTAACGCCAGTGAATCCTCTAACTATCGTCCAATCTCTATCCTCTCCCCACTACTCAAACTCCTCAAAACGTGCATCCATAAGCAATTACTTTACCATCTCACACACAAACACAATAACCTACTCACCTCCACCCAGCATGGATTTTGCCCTTCACACGGCACAAGCATTGCACTTGTCCCCTTCATGGATACTGTACAAAGATCCATCGACTCCGGTAATATTACTTCTGTACTACTACTAGACCTGTCAAAGGCTTTTGATACAGTATCACACAAAAAACTTCTACAACACCTTTCTAATATCGGCTGCACCCCACTCACTCACCAATAATTTAATAGCTACCTCACCAACAGGCAACAATGCATAAAATGGCAAAATACTCTATCAGAATACCAAACCAGCCAAACAGGAGTACCACAAGAGTCCATACTTGGACCGATGCTCTTTAACATATTTACAAACAACCTTCACACTGCTTCTCCTCTCAGCTCTATTATCCAATATGCAGATGATACAACCATCATCTCCTCCTCAAATAACCGAAAACACCTCCAGCAAATAACCCAAGATACCTTCACATCAATCAAAGCCTGGTTAACCGAATCACAACTTCTCCTTAATGCCAAAAAACAAAACTCTACTCTTTGCAGCAAAACCCCTCTCACCTGACCCTTACTTTCATGTTTTCTTCCAAAGCAACACAGAAATTGAAATCATATCCCATGCTAAACTATTAGACATTACCACTGACATTAAACTTACATTTGAATACCATATTAGTAATGCCATTAAAAAAAAACACTGGTAATTAGGAGCCCTGTACAGACATAAACATTTCATGCACAGGACCACCAAAAAAGCTCTCACCAACACCTGCTTGCTCCCTTCCCTACTATACGGTGCCCCCAATCTGCCCCTGCATCTATCCAGATAGACAAACATCTTATTCTCCTTGAGCCTTCCATTAGTTTACCCAATCGTTAACCATCAAAACCAGTAGGAAACTCTTTTTGATCTATAAGTTACTATAAACAATTCTGTTTTTACTATAAATCTCACTAACCTTAACTATCATTCTAATCCCTCACCCCTTTAAAACTACCCCACTAGTTTTTTTCTTTTCCTTTATTAATTCTTTCAACCTAACACTACCCTCCTAGTGCTCTTTTCCTTTCTTAACTTTCAAACTATTTCAATATTTACGAAAGAAAAAAGTGTGTATGTCTATTTGTATATATGTATATATATATATATATATATATATGTGTGTGTGTGTGTGTGTGTGTGTGTCTGTGTGTGTGTATATATATATATATATACACACATACAGACAAACACTGATATGTATGTATGTGTACATAGTGTACATATGTGTGTGTGTGTGTATATATATATATATATATATATATATATATATATATATATATATACATACATACACACACACACACATATATATATATATCTTGGAAGTTACTCTGTTTTTCTCTCTGATATTGTAACTTCCCACAATTTAGTAGTCTGTTTCTCATTTTTGTTATATTGTACTGTTTTGTACTGTAAATTCTGTAAATTCTGTAATCATAATATGTTTGGGGAACTTTTCTCTCCGGGCCTCTGCTGAAAATGGGCTTTTGTCCCAGATGGACTTTCCCACTCAATAAATAAATAAGTAAATAATAAATAATATCAAATAAAAAAAATAACTGTGCTTATATAGGACATTTGTTATCTGTTTTCTTCTACTATCATAAATATACTCATAGATTCTATCACAGAAACACCTTTCCATTTAAGTTGTATAGAATCCCAAACATTTGGTATATTGAGCAATATATATGTGTGTGTGTGTGTGTGTGTGTGTGTGTGTGTGTGCGTGTGTGTGTGTGTGTACATATATATATATATATATATATATATATATATATATATATATATATATATAAAACAGATTGAAGATAAGAACTCCAGGAACCACAATGAGACAGTACTTTTTAGCGCTTTTTTTCACTTTAATATAGTGAACTTCTTCAGAAAAAGAAGAGACTTCCCATACTCTTCTTTTATAGTTACAATAATATAAAAAGTGTACACACCACTGTTAAAATGTTAGGTTTTTGTAATATATATAAAAACGAGACCACAATAAATCATTTCAAAACTTTTCCCACCTTTAATGTGACCTATAACCTGTACAATTAAATTGAAAAACAAACAAATCTGTTAGGGGAAAATATAAAAAAATAAAAAAACGTACAATAAGCTGGTTACATAAACATGCACACCCTTAAACTAATACTTTGTTGAAGTACCTTTTGATTTAATTAGAGCATATTCTTGAGACGTTCACTTAGCTTCACAGTAAGCTTTTAGCTCCAAAGAGACAAATGGGTTATGGCACCAGCAGGTAGAAATGGAGAAAGGACTACTAATAACTTACTGTGTAGGTTACCTGGGCCAAAAATGTTAAATGTGATGGGCCATATGATGTTGGAGTCAGGAAGGCAAAGTATGACAAGATTTATTACAAACCCAGCAGTACATTTACTAAGTAAGAAAGCAGAATAATAAAGAATTCAAACAAAGGGGTTAAAGTAAGGAAACTGATAGGATGATACAGTACACCTCCCCCTGATACTTCAAGCAAGTAGGATGAGAGAGATTGAAGGAGAGACTACATGGTTGGGGTCAGAAGAGAAAAGGCAATGCTCACAGGAATTTGAAACTGCCAGGAGCACACTGGGATATTCCAAGCCCCAGTGGAGAGAGGGAGGGGAGTTGACTGAAGTCATTGATCATGAAGACATTAGCCAATTAGTGTGGGAATGCAATAGGAAGGATAGAATTCTGGCCTTGACACTAACCAATGTAAAAGGGGTCATGAATGTCTAGATGAAAGCAGCATTAGCCAAAAGTGAGCATGCCTTATGTGACTTGAGATGGAGAAGATGCAAAGGTAATTATCTATGATTTTAGGAAGGCTAATTATGCTGATCTGTAGCAAAGGGTCAGACATGAATAAGAACACTAGAAGAAATGCATTGCTGATGGGAGTACTCTTGGCTGTGGGCAAGACTGAAGGTAGAGGACAAGGGAGAAGACCAGTATGGGTACTTATGAATTTCAGGAAAGCAAATAGGACAAAAGACATGGAAAAGAAGGAACGTTGGGATGAAGGAGTCATATCAAATGGGGACTAGCAGAACAGCAAGTAAAGATTGGTGAACAGCAAGGGCAAAAGTTGAAAGGGAAGTGGCTGAATACCTCAAAAAGAGAAGCAAATACTTTTTAGTTACACACCAGAAGAGATAAAGGGAAGGACTCTCATATCCAGGTTGAACAAAGATACGATGGAGATTGCAGTAGACTGTGAAAAGGCTGAGACAATGAATGAAGAATTTCCTCCAGTTTTCATAGCTGAAATCAAGGGAAGGGTGTCATGCTAACAAGTAGAAAGGGCAGAACAGCAAAATAGTGAGCAGACACCAAGATAGAGATGGAGAAGATAGAGAGAGAATTGGCAACTCTTAAGGAGGATAAAACACAAGGGGGCAGATAAACTACATCCTAGGTCACAGCTTTATTCATCTGTGCTACCTGGCTGACATGGTTCAGCAATGTCTGACTTGGACCTGCACAGGGGAATAGTGGAAAAACTGAAGGGTTTGGGCATAGGACCAAGAGTGGAGAATTGGACTGTTGCATGACTGAAGGTTGGGCAAAGGGGGGTTGTAGGAACAAAACAATGCCAAAGTTTAGGAAATTAACTAGTGGAGTATCCAGGAGTCAGTCCTGTGGCCAGCGCACAAGTGTTTTCATCTTAAACTAATCTGAAGGAAAATGTAACAGGGTTATCCTGTTTACAGACAGGCAGAATGCTTGGCAGTAGTGATTGACACTTGAAAGGGTGATTACAAAATTATGAAGAGTGTTAAATTTTACTAAGACTGAATTCACAGTATCTTGGAGAGCACCCCTTACTCTAAGAAAGAGTGATCTTGGATTTAGTGTATATCATATAAATATATGAGTTTATAATCAATAATCTCTGGTGAGTTTGTTTGAAATACAAAACATCGAACAAACTCATGGGCACTCACCATTTATCCCCACCAAAATCATCTTAAAAAGTGATCTCAAATGTGAACCAGTAGATTACATTTACAATTATCAAAAATAAAACAAAAAAACAGCTTTTAAGTGGACAGATTTTCCCCCACACAACACCCAGTGTTAGGGCTCTAACCCCGCACACCCTTGGAAATTAAACAGTCTGACTCCAGGGTGGCAAAACCTGAAAGAAAAAGGGAAAAATTCCTTGAATTATGTAATGGTTGATATGTTGAAGTTCAACCATTGCATAATTTGACCAACTGCACCACTTATGAAAAACACCAGCATTTCAGCATGCAATGAAATGCATGCAGCAATACATGATAGAACACCCATATCTATTTATCTCCATCTCTTTATCCATCTAACTATGAGTATATTAAATGTATTGAAATATCCAAATGTTAACATAGTTTAACATCAGAAACAGAAGATCAACAGAGAAAATGTCAACATGTGACTATAAGGAATATCCTTGAAGCATCAAATAAAAACTAAATTGTAAAAATTACATCACATAAGACTGCAGAAAGTGCATATTCCCTAACACTGGGGATTATGTGATCTTACACACCTGTTGACCATCTGTTAGTTAATGAGATTGCTGACTAAACAGATGGTGACATTAACATCAGTCAACTAAGCTGGTATTTCTATATCTGTCTATTTATCTTATCTATCTATACACACACACACACACACACACACACACACACACACACACACACACACACACACACACACACACTGTGTATGTGAAGGTGCAAGAGAACTTGACTCATCCTCACAAAAATATTTCTAAAGTTTTGGAGTGGTATTCATCTCAAAGATCTCAATTTTGTGGCCTCATTTTTTGGAACTAGTCAATACTTAACACAATTTTTGACACATTCATGTTGCTAATATGTATATGGCAGTGGAGAACAGTGAAACAGTCTAGGAAGAGCTTTGAAGTGGTTAAGCAAGTGGGCAGAAACATTACAGATGAAATATAACACACAAATATGAAGCATAGCACTTGGGTTACAACAACCCAACTGTGAATAATCAGGGAGGAGTGGAAACTGATGGCAAGAGAGAGGGAAAAATCTGTAGGTATTGACCACATGTACAGTGGAACCCTTTGGAGTGCAGTGAGAGCTGAGACTGCTATGTTGTGTCCACAGGAAGATAGACTTCAGAAGCAGAGAAGTAATGTAGAGGTAATTCTACAGGGCCCTAGTCAGACCATATTTTGAGTACTAGTGTGTGCACTTCTGGCAGCCATTTAAGGAGGGGGTAATCAGGATGTTGAACGAAATCTAGAGGTGAATAGTGGACTAGAACTCTTCTTACCTAAGAACAGAAGAGATAGCAGGGCAGGATTCTGCAGCATAAGATCATGTCAAGGAGATATGCGGGAGTTATACTGAACAGAAAGTGCTGAGGGGACATGATACTGGTGCACAAGATCATGTCAAGATGTGTAGGTGCCATTCTGAACAGGCACACAAATGGGGAAGATGGAGACTCAGGTAGAAGCTTGCAGGGACTAACTACTTCCTGGATATTTGAAAGTCATACCTTTCAATTGTTTGATTTTTTACAGACATCCCTAATTTTGTCACAGTTTTGCTCTGTCCCCCTCCCCATGGACTTTTTTGAGAAGTTCAAAGTTAATACTACCAGTATTTAAATGTGCACTCTAATTTGGGACCATTTTCCTTAACTATTTTTTGCTTTGGCCTTATTTGCAGAGGTAAAGATTGCTGACTGTTAGCTCAGCTTATAAGGAAACAGACCAGCATGACTAGATTTTGATCACATATTCAGAGCTCCCCTGTGCCTGGCTTCAACACCTGTGACTACAAGACCTTGGATTCATGTAAAACCATCTGTGGAACTACAAAGTTGATATAAGTATTTTTTTAACTTGCTCTATCTCAGTGATTTAACAGTTCTATGCAGTATTTATTGACTTTGTTGAATTTATTACTGTTTTTCAGCCTACAGTTGTTAAAGAAATGACATATGTTTGTTACTGTACTGCTCTTAGATAATTTTAACAGTATTCTGATATTTCCCAACCTCGTCTAATACTGCAAAAGCAGTTCTGAGTTTGCCAAAGTTCTCCTGGCTTTGCCAAAGTATTTCTAAGTTTTGCAAACTTTTTCTATGTTTGTAGAAGTTCTACTATGTTTACATACATTTTTCTGTATTTAGGAACTTTTTCTCAGGGTTTGTGAATTTATTTCCAAGGATTCCATATACTGCAGGAATTCTGCCTTTTGTTGTAAAGCATTTGTTATTTCACTTGAGCTCAAAATCAGTTAATTTTACATTAAGGATTTCTTTATGCACTCTGATGGGAGCAGAGGGTTAATTCAACCCATCTGAATTGGGAACTGCTTGTGGAAGGGTTATTGTGTGTTTATCTGAGTGGCCTGAGGGCTTAACTGTGTAAACATCTTTCATCCTGCTGGTATAAAAGCCTCACATTTGCACATTGTGTAAACCCGGTTATCCATGCCTTGTATATTAAGCACATTTCTCCAGTTTACAATCCTCTATGGAAATGGGCTGCATAGTCTTCTACTGTTAATAACTCCTCAAAGAGCTTCCATTTTGCACAGAGGGCAGTACCAATATAAGTCAGCACTAAAAAATAAAAGCACTACACCCTCACAAACTCCCCTTGAGTACCTTGTTCCCCACTGGCCCTTTTTTTCAATTATAAAGGAATTCCCAATACTATTCTAGCATGTCCAAAGGTCAGTTGTCAATCTCCTCTCTGGTCCAGCTGGTGTATTTGGGAATCTTGAGGCAATGTTACAACTGCCTCATGTACACAGACAACCCTCTCCTCCTCCCAACAAATTCCAACACATGTGAGAGATGCAACCATATAGCCAAACTGGAGGCTAAGCTCTCTCAACTCAGTACTGGCGTAACCAGTCAGGAGGAGAAGGAAACCAAGCTCACTACAATTCCAGTCTCACATAGACCTACCATGACAGCAAACCAAACACATAAACACACAAAAACATACTCAGAGGCTCTAAATAAAAATCTGCCTAAGCAGCAGAGACCTCCAAAGCCAATACCCAAGCAACCGCTACCCCAAAACAAAACACGTGCAACACATAGCTCACAAAGCCAGTGTGCTGAACAGTCACAGCCCTTAAGGCTAAACAATACACCTGATACACTTGTAATAGGTGACTCTATCATCAGGCACACTGACGTCCCGCTCACCAGGCTGAACAAGGAGAAGGTCACGGTGAGCTGCCTGTCAGGTGCTAGGATCCGCCACATAACACAAGCACTCAGGTCACTCCAAGGCAAGTACAAATATGACTCAGTCATTGTCCATGCTGGTGTGAATGACCTGAGACGTACCTCCCTGGACTACATGAAAAGAGACATAGAGGAGCTCTCTGAGCATGTAGCCCAGGCCGGTATGACCCTGACCTTGAGTAGCATCTTACCCTCACCAAGAATGATGCCACAATATGAAGACAAGATGATCAATTTCAACAATTGGGTTAAGTATTGGTGTCATTCAAAGGGGATCCAATGCCTGTCAGCCTGGGATGACATGCTCGACAAGCCACGATGCTTCGCTAGGGACGGCTTGCACCTGTCACCCCTGGGCTTTCAGATATTGGCAAAGGCTCTTGCTACCCCCATAGTGCCTTTTTTAGGCAAGGCTCAAAAGACAAACCCACCTCCATAGGTATCACAAGGGATAAGAAACTAAGAGTAATGCTACTCAACGCCAGAAGTCTAAACCTCAGGATGCACGCACTCAAAACTCTCCTTAGCATGGAGAACATCGATATCTGTCCAGTAACAGAAACCTGGTTCAAGGCTCCTGAGAGCACCCCAGCACTACCAGGTTATACCTCATACCATTCTTTTTGGCCCCAAAACTTGGACTGAACCACAAAAGGAGGGGGAGTATCAATATTTGTCAAAGATACCCACACCTCCAGGTTGGTGGCACAGCACGAAGCATCAGAGACTATCCATGTGCAACTAACAGTGGGTAAAACTGCCTTCCAGTTTATAGCCTGCTACAGACCACTCTCCCAAACCCAGGAACCCCACTCGGCCTTCCTGAGAACACTGGAAAATATGAAGGTCTCTTCATACACCATTATATTGGGTGACTTCAACTACCCAAACATAGACTGGGAGCATTACTCTAGCTCCAACACCCTAGCCCAAAGGTTCCTAGAATTTATAAACTCAAATGCTATGGAACAACTTGTTACCACTCCCACAAGAGGGGAAAACATACTGGACCTGATCATCACCAACATATGCTCCGGACCAGAAGTGTATCCCTCACTGGTAAGATCAGACCATAAACTATTCTCACTGGATATTCACATCCCAACCCCACCCCCTGCCCAGAAAACCACAGTGAAAAACTTCTCTAATGCAAATTTCACACTCCTCAAAACTGAGGTGGAATCCTTCAAATCCCCGGGCCTGTGGAAAATACGGCCCAGACCGCAGAATCCTCTATAAACGCATTCTATGAACACCTTCAGGAATGCATGGATCATGCAATCCCAAATAAAACCAAGACCCAATCCTCCAAAGGCAGACGTCCTGTCTGGTGGACCCCAGCCATAAATAAACTATACAATAGAAGGAGGAAGTTACTACATGACAGAGCAAAATCCCAAAAAGGGAAGGCATCTCTGATCAGTATTAGCAAAAAACTATGGGCACATAAAATCATCTAAGGCCAGCTTCGAGAGAAAAATTGCACAGGATACTAAGGATAATCACAAGGCTTTCTTTAATTATGTTAGGAACCTGGGTGGTAATTCCCAGATATGCTCAGAATTAGTCCAAAATGACAAAAAATACACTGAACCCACAGACATTGCCAACATCCTAGCTGACAGGTTCAGCGCAAACGCCCCCCCTCCCCACCAAAAGGGCAAATATCTATCCCAGCAGAGTGCTGCCCCCCCCTGACATCTCAGATGCTCAGGTAAGAGCCGCCCTCTCCAAAGCAAAAAACACAGCATCAATGGGACCAGACGGTGTCCCGGGCTGCATCCTACATGAACTCCAAGAAGAGCTAACCCCAAACATAAAACTACTGTTCAATCTCAGCCTTACTACAGCATATGTACCCAAAGAGTGGCATACAGCAACAGTGGTCCCTCTCCACAAAGGTGGTGCCTCAACGGATCCTGGAAACTATCACCCCATAAGCCTGACTAGCTTGTTCTGCAAACCTATGGAAAGGATCATCATGGACCTCATAAATAAAGATATTGCGGACCTACAGACACTGGATCCTACCCAATTCGGCTTTGTTAAGGGCAGATCCTGCCTCTTAAACCTGGTCAATTTCTTTGAAACAGTCACCAAGGCCATTGACGAGGGGAAGGTGGTCCACACAGCCTACCTGGACCTCACAAAAGCCTTCGATACAATACCCCACTAGGGCATAATGGATAAGCTCACCAGCTTAAATATAAACCCCTTTGTCACTAGATGGGTTGCAAACTGGCTCAAGGACAGAACCCACATGGTTAGAATTGCTGGAGCCATGTCAGACTCCAAACCAGTTACAAGTGGCATCCCACAAGGCTCAGTCCTGGGACCTCTCTTGTTTGGTATATATTTCACGGAGGTACAGGCCAACACGGAAAGACTGTGGCTGACCAAGTTCGCAGATGACTGCAAACTGGGCGCCATAATCGACTCTCCAGCTGACACAAGCATCCTCCAAAAGGGCCTCATAGAAACAGACAACTGGTGCCAGAGCCATGGCCTCAAGCTAAATGCCAAAAAGTGTATAGTTATCCCCTGTGGCAAAAACAAAGTGCCCACAAATTACCACATAGGTGGTAATCCATTAAGTACAGAAGAAGTAATTAGGGACCTGGGGACCCAAGTTGATAGCAATCTCTGATTTGACAACCACGTGGCCAAAGTGGTTAGAAAAACATTTTATATAGTGCACCTAATCATAAAGGGATTCACATCTAGATCAGGGGAGGTCATCGTGCTTCTTTACTCATCCCTCATCAGGCCCATAATTGAGTACAATGCCCCTTTTGGGATGTACCTTACAAGACACATGCAGCAACTGGAAAGACCCCAAAAGTACCTCACCAAGAGGATCAAAGGGCTCAAACAGATGCCATATGCTGCCTGGTTAAAGAAACTCCAGCTGTACTCAGGGGCATACCACCTGCTCAGAGGCGATCTGTGCCTGACGTATAAAGCCATGTCCAACCCGGAATTAATGGACATGCTGCACCTCTGAAAATCCAAATCCCATCTAGCTACATGCTCGAGAGGCTTGAACCTCAGCACTGAAATAAATAGGACATGCTGGAGGGACAGATTCATAACCCAGAGGCTCCCTTCACTCTGGAATAAAATCCCAGTCCAGGTTAGGCAGAGTCCCTCATTGACTCTCTTCAAGAGGAATCTTGATGAGTGGATGGAAGATCATAGGTTTACCCCGGGTATCACTTCTGTGCCACTGTTAGACAGATGCACAGTATACTAACCTCGAAAAAGGGCATAGCAAAATTAATTTAAAATGGGTGGCGAAAGCCAAACACACTCTGGCCAAAGTGGTTAGAAAAACATTTTATATAGCGCACCTAATCATAAAGGGATTCACATCTAGATCAGGGGAGGTCATCGTGCCTCTTTACTCATCCCTCATCAGGCCCATAATTGAATACAATGCCCCTTTTGGGATGTACCTTACCAGACACCTGCAGCAACTGGAAAGACCCCAAAAGTACCTCACCAAGAGGATCAAAGGGCTCAAACAGATGCCATATGCTGCCCGGTTAAAGAAACTCCAGCTGTACTCAGTGGCATACCGCCTGCTCAGAGGCGATCTGTGCCTGATGTATAAAGCCATGCCCAACCCGGAATTAATGGACATGCTGCACCTCCGAAAATCCAAATCCCATCTAGCTACGCGCTCGAGAGGCTTGAATCTCAGCACTGAAATAAATAGGACATGCTGGAGGGACAGATTCATAACCCAGAGGCTCCCTTCACTCTGGAATAAAATCCCAGTCCAGGTTAGGCAGAGTCCCTCACTGACTCTCTTCAAGAGGAATCTTGATGAGTGGATGGGAGATCGTAGGTTTACCCCGGGTATCACTTCTGTGCCACTGTTAGACAGAGGCACAGTATACTAACCTCGAAAAAGGGCATAGCAAAATTAATTTAAAATGGGTGGCGAAAGCCAAACACACTCTGGCTAGGCTTATAAATGCCATAGGGCAGATAGCCTAGTACGAACCTATGAACCTATGAACCTATTAAAAGTATACTACTAAACACTCACACTTAGACCTTTAAGTGATCTGTCCTACTCCTTCCCATTCACTAAGGATCTGGTATAATGGATATGCACTTCCCTGTCATCTGTCTTTCTAGCCTAGTGGATATTGGCATCCTGAGGCAGTGCAGTAACTACCTCATGTTTGCTGACAGCCATTTCATTTTAGAACATACAAACACAGTGTGTAAGAGGTATAGATACGCAATGTCATTGGAGGCAAAGCTCTCACATGCACACACAAAAAATGCAAACCAGGTTGTCAGCGTTACACCCAAAACGTTCACTACCAACACTAAGGAACAAACACATAGACCCACATTTGTGGAGGTAATTGCTTGCAATCTACCCAAAGCTTCAAAACCTCCTAAAAGCATTTCTCAGTGGCCCATCGCACACTCAAAAAAGACAGTACCTCACACAGCACAGAACTCTGAAAAATCATAGTAACCCTGCTTCCCAGCCCATAAGGAAAGATACCACACAGCCAGACATTCTAGTTATTGGGGATTCCATTGTAAGACACACTGATGTCCCCTTTACCAGGCTAAACAAGGAAAAGATCACAGCGAGTTGCCTGTCTGGAGCCAGGATCTGCCAGATCATGCATACACTTAGGTCTTTAAGCTACAAGTACCAGTATGACACAGCCATTGTCCATGTGGGCATAAATGAAGTAAAATATACCTCACTGGACTACATGAAGACAGATATGATGGAGCTCTCTGAATATGTGTCCCAGGCTGGTATGAATCTAGCCTTGAGTAGCATCCTACCTTCACCATGATGATGATGCCACACTACCAGTAAAAAATGGTTGAGTTCAACAATTGGATTAGTTTTTTTGTGTTACAACAAGGGTATCCAATAACTGTCAGCCTGGGGAGGCTTGACTGACAAACTAAAATGCCTTGGCAGAGATGGTATGCACCTGATATTGGCAAATACATTATCTATCCCCATTGTTCCTTTTTTAGGCCATGCAGAGTTGTTAAATTATCCAACAGAACAAAAATCACTCACGACTACCTAAAGATACTGCTGCCCACTGCTAGGAGTTTAAATAAAACACTGCACTCCCTGGAGGCACTCCTTGCCTTGTAGAATACAGACATATGTGCAGTCATGGAAACATGGTTCAGAACCATGGAAACCTACTCTGAGCTGTACACAAAAGCACACTACAACCACATTCATAGATGCATAGAGGGGGCAGTACCTGTCCAAGTCAAACCTATGATTACTGGTAAGACTAAACCACCCTGCTGGACCCCTAGCATAAATAGGCTATTCAACAAAAGGAAAAAAAATCCTCTCCAAAGTCAAGAAGGAACAGACAAAACAGTGCAAAAAGATGTCTCCTGTCAATACAAACAAATTAGAGAGCTGGTCAAATCTGTCAAAGCAAACAATGAGGTAAAGATAGCCTCCCAGGTGAAAGATAATCATAAGACATTATGTTGTAACCTCAGAGGAAACATTCATCAATGTGCCAAGTTAATCATGAATGGCATCACCTACACCCAGCCTGAATGTGTAGCAAAACCTACTAGCTGACAAGTTCATTTCAAACTCCCTCCACCATCACCTTCTACTACACCCAAAGAAATACCTGCAACCATCCCCCTACCAGTCATTACAAGGGAACAGGTCCTTACTGCACTCATAAAAGCTGAAAACTTAGCCTTAGTGGGTCCCAACACCATTCCAGGATGCTTCTTAAATAGCTTAAAATTGACTTTATCAGGGCTGCTATAACCCCTCTTTAACCAAAGCCTTGGGATGAGCTTTGTTGCAGAGGAATGGAGGACTGCAACAGTCGTCCTTCTGCACAAAGGGGGGCCACCCACTGACTCAGGGAACTACAGACCCATAAGACTGACCAGTCTTATCTGTAAGGCCATGTAGAGCATTATTATGGACATGATCAATAATAACATATGAACTCTCTAAACACTAGACTGGACCAGTCCCAATTTGGCTTTGTCAAAGGGAGGTACTGCCTGCTTAGTCTGGTGGACTTTTTTGAGAAAGTCACCAGGGTCATGGATGAGGGTAAAACAGTACACACCATTTATATAGACCTGGACAAAGCTTTTGACACAATCCCCCACACAGGGATCATATATAAACTTAACTGAGTTAGGCATTAACCTCTAAATCATCAGATGGATAGCAAGCTGGCTAACTGACAGGACACATGTTGTCTGGATAGGTGAATTCACTTCTGATAAGAAACCTGCTACTAGCAGTGTCTCACTGTTTGGTCTATACTTAGCTGAAGTTAAGGCCAGTGTTTGGCAGCCTCTGTCTCACCAAGTTTGCAGATGACTATAAGCTGGGAGCAACCATTGAATCCCAAAATTATGCTAACATCCTACTAACAGGCCTAAAAATGACAAACGACTGGTGTCAAAACCACGGTCTGAGACTAAATGTTAAAGAATACATAATCATACCCTTCAGTAAATCAGATATCCCTGGAAATTATAATATTGATATTGCACCCCTAAAAGTAGACCCAGTGGTGAGGGACCTAAGAACACAGATAGATAATAACCTAAACTTTGACCACCAGATAGCTATAGTAGTGAGAAAATTCTTCTGTGTGGCTCAACTTTTAAGTAAAGACATGGCATCAAGATCAAAGGAAGTAGTAGTGCCATTGTACTTGGCCCTCATGAGGCCCATAATCAAGTACAGTGCTCCCTTCTGCATATAACAAGCCAGGCACTTACAGCAACTGGAGCGGCCCTAGAGGTTTCTCACTAAAAAAAATGCAAAGCATAAGACACACGTCTTATGCAGACTAACTAAAGGGCCTATCCCTTTACTCCATTTCATATTGTTTATTGAGAGGTGACTTATGCCTGACTTGCAAGGCATTCTCTGATCCAGCCCTGATGAAAATGTTACATATTCACAAGAAAAATTATACAAAGGTTACATATTCCATGGACCTGAACCTTATTTGTGACTGTAATAGAACTTGATGGAGAGACAGATTTGTATCCCAAAGGCTGCCTTGACTATGGAATAAGCTTCCATCTTCATAAAACAAAGCCTGTGCTTCATTCTTTTCAACAAAAATTTTGATAATTGGATGGTGAACCGTAAATCCACTTCTGGGGTACTGCCCATGTCCTTTATGGACAGAGGCAGTCTGTAAAATGATTCAGGGCTCCAAATCCCAAAGACAAACTACCCCAATAATACCCCATCCCATATCTGGGGAATTAACTCATTCCCTCCAGTACAGCTCTTTTGTGTGTACCTTTAACTCCCAGTGGGCGCAGCTTGAGCCTTTAAAAAAATGAAGTTATCACCTTACAGTTTTAACAAACACTCACTGACATAGGTCAAATTTCCAAGTGACTGTGTTTGACATCATGTATGCTTCAAAATAAAACATTATGATACCTTGTATGTAACATGGTGTTGGAATTATTAATGCAAATATGAACAAGCAATATCTGACACCTAGAGGCACAGTAGGAGGTAACTGCAGATGCACCTGGAGGCGACACTCGGATGTAATGAGTAGCTCTACTCAGTACTCTACCTATCCTACCCACAGCTAGCTATAACACCATCACTGCCACTTACCTTGTTAGTCCTACAAACAACATCAAACTCACACACATAAGAATGCACAGCTCTATAAAATGTCTCTCACCTCCAAAACTCTGCTCTCTTTATACCTCTATCTCCTTCTACAACTAACATCTCATCACACAACCCACATACCTTACAAACCTACTTCTACAACAACCATACTTACACAATCTCTCCCCAGCTAAAACCACTACAACAAAAACTCAATTCTAAACACTCTCAATACTGAAAAGAAACTGCAACCTGTAAATCTCCCCTCCCACCACAACCTAAATCATTGCGGTGATATACATCCAAACCCTGGTCCCCCTCCAGCCTGTTATAACCCCCCAAACTCCTTAAAGTCTCTAAACTTCACCACCATCAATCTCCAAAGCATTAGAAATAAAATACCACATATACATGCCTGGTTAGACAAAAACAAACCAGACTTCACTGCCATTACTGAGACACGGTTAAAACCTTATATCAGAGATGCTGAATTCCTATCCCCTAATTACAACTGCCTCAGAATAGATAGACCACTAAAAAGGGGGGAGGTATTGCTTTGACATACCCAAACACCTTCACTGTAGTCTAATACACAAAACCTATCCCACAATTCTCAACAGCAGAGATATTAGTATGCTTTCTAAAAATGAATAACAGTAAAAACCTTTGTATCTTAGTCATATACATTCCCCAGGCAACAACATTTCTATAATTGAAGACATTCTTGCTTGGTCAACTAATAACATTACAAATGAAACCATCATTCTAGGGGACATTAAGATTAACTGGCTTGATATTTCTAATCAGGACCCTTCCACCAGCATAAACCTATATAACTATGCAAAACTAATAACCAATATAACCAGGCCCAACAATAAAACAGGCAGTGGCTTAGTTCTGGATTGGATACTCATCTCTGATCCTAATAAAATCTCCTCCTCCAGAACACTACCTAACAGTATTAGTGACCACTTACCAGCCTTTATAACTCATAAGACAAGTTAAGCAAACCAGAGATTTATCTCACTTCTCCCCCAACACTTTTAATGAAATCTTACAAAGGATCAACTGGACCCCACTCAAATATCTCCCTCTCCATGAGGTTGTTGAATTCTTCAATTCAACATTTCTTAGAATTTTAAATAGTTTAGCCCCACCTTGACTAAAAAGAGTAAAAGCTAAACAGGTAACCTGGCTTACCAAACACACAAAGCAAATTATGTCTGCTAGGGATAAAGCTTGGAAAACCTAGCAAAAAAATAAAAATCCTAACAACTTCATTCAGTATAAACAATTATGCAACCAGGCAAAATGACTAGTGATTAAAAGTAAAAAAATAACGCTTCCTAAGCTTTCAAGACTAACACAAACTAAACCCAAATAAATTTTGGAGCACAAGCAATTCCCTTCTCCATCCATGTAAAAATAACAATCCTTTCCCTAATCCAAATAAAACTCCCAGTGAGATAGCCTCGCTCTTCAATTCATATTTTATTGACACCATAGCTAAACTCACCACTACATTCGCACATATAGACCCCTGGCCACCTGAACCTCCCACTTCACACTCCTGTACTATTCCTCTATTCTCATTCTCACCTATACCAACTTTCACTATAAAAAAAACTACTTCATAAACTCAAACCTTGTACTAATGCACCAGACAATTTACCTGCTGAATTTCTACAACTATCTGCAAACTCCATTGCCTATTCTATCAGCATACTCATCAATAGATCCATTCGGGAGTCCAGTATACAAAACATATAGAAGAAAGCATTTGTTCTTCCACTCAATAAAGGTAGCAACAACTCTGATATCTCTAATTTCTGACCCATCGCTATCCTCTCTCCAGTCTCTAAAATATTAGAAAAATGTATTCACACTCAACTTCTCAACTATCTTGTCCAAAACCAAATACTTTTCCCCACACAGCACGGCTTCAGACCAGGTCATAGTACCTGCACTACTCTCATATCATTTATGGACACAATAAACTGGGCTCGCAATGCCGGATACATAGTCTCTTTACTGTTCCTAGATCTTTCTAAGGCCTTTGACATGGTTTCACATCCCCTTCTGCTCACAAAACTCACCAACTTAGGTCTCTCACCCCATACCTTAAACTGGTTCTCAGACTATCTCACCAATAGGCAACAATCCAGCAAATGGCAACAAGTCTTTTCAATTTTTCTCAACACAACTACAGGTGTACCTCAAGGATCTATACTCGGTCCCCTACTTTCAGTATATTCATTAACAACTTCCACACCACCTTTATCCATGGCACAGTTATTCAATATGCAGATGATTCTACAATCATCTGTACTGCCAAATCTATATCTGAGTTTGCAATGTCTTACCCAAAATGCTTTCACTTTGACCGAAACTTGGATGTCAAACAACCATCTCCCTCTAAATCCCAATAAAACAAAACTTCTAATACCCCCCCCAAAAAAAAAAAACACCGCTCTGAACAAGAATGATTTTTCTGTCCAATCCCATAATAATACTCTTATTGAAGTCATTCCAAGTACCAAACTGCTAGGAGTTATTATTGATGAAAATCTAACATTCAACCTCCATATCCATAGTAACATCAAAAAAACACATAAAAAATTAGGTACCCTCTACAGACACAAATACTACCTTAATATTACTGCTATAAAAGCTCTAGCACCATTCTTCCTGCTACCATCTCTACTATACGGTGAACCAATCCTCACCAATATCCAAGTCCTCCCTGAAAACCAAACTGGCCTCATGTTACAAACAAGACTGACAAATCTGTAATAAATTAAAAAATCTCAGCACACCACTGCTTATCTCTACAACAGCTAAACTGGCTCAAACTCCCACACTACCTTACTTATTCACAATTAACTACTGCATATACTGCAAGCCTTCAACTTGCCCCCTCCCTCTCCTCCTTATTGACTACATACCACCCTAACAGAGCACTAAGATCCAAAAACACAATGATGCTGAAAGCTGAAAAACCTAACCTTGCAGTTGGTCAAATGCTGTACTCTTTTACTGCCTCAATACTATGGAATGCCTTCCCACCTTCTATCAGAACAATCAGTAATCCTGCTGTCTTTAAGAAGTCTCTCAAATCACACCTCTCTTCTCTCTGGCAATGTACTTGTGCCAAAATAGTACCTCCTAACACCTGATCCACCACTATATCCCTCTACAATATCACTACTTAGGAGCTATCTCTGACAAGCTGGACTCAACTGCTTATGCCTACAAAACTCCAAAAAGTAGCAATCATAACTGCTACCCTACCTGACTAACTCCATCCTCAATGATCAAATTGTACAAAATGTTCATGTGTAATGTTTGTAAATAACTTGTACCATTGTGTTTAATATTTATTTCCATGCATTGAGACTGTATATACACTGTATGTTGTGCTTTTTCTTGTATGTACTACTAATGTTATGTGGAGATTTCTCCCCGGGCCTCTACTGAAAATGGACTCACCTAGGCTCTGTAGACTTTCCCGGTTAACAAATGCAATAAATAAATAAATAATAAATAAATAAAGTCATAGGATGGTTAAAACAGATTAGTTTCCTTAAATATATATGTGTATATATATATATATATATATATATATATATATATATATATATATATATATATATATATATGGGTTCCGTTCAGAAGCTCGAAATACTGAAATCTCGATTTCAGTATTTTGAGCCCAAGAAGCCGAATCCACATAATAGCGAATGTTTAGAAGAGCGAAATTCAAAGGTTTTGAATTTTGCGCTTCTAAAGTTCCATTATGGTTATGTATTCAGGTAAATGTGTGTGTGTGTTAAGGGGTTTGGGTAGGGGCTGTGGTGTGTGTCAGTATGTTTTGTTGCTGTGATGTGTGCGTGCGAAGAGAAAGTAGCTTGTGTGGCGGTGTTTTGTGTGTGTTTGCATGTAGTGCGACCTCGGAGTGATAAAATGTAAGTAGGGGGGTGCAGGGGGGCTTGCCCCCCTGATTTCATGTAGAAGAGTGATTGTGTGTGTTTGTGTAGTGGATGGTGTGTGTGTGTGTGTGTGTGTGTGTGTGTGTGTGTGTGTGTGTGTGTGTGTGTGTGAGTGTGTGTAGTAAAACCGCAAAATTCAAAATTTCTGGTTTTCGAGGTTTTGAATTTCGCGGTTTTTAGTTTTCGTTCTGCTGTGGATTCCACTTCTTGGGCTCGAGATACTGAAATTCGAGATTTCAGTATTTCGAGCTTCTGAAGTGAATCCATAGATAGATATATATATATATATATATATATATATATATATGTATATATATATATATATATATATATATATATATATATATATATATATATATATATAGGAATACATACATTTAGTCAAAGACACCAACACCGATCGTTACAGTCTCCGAACCAAAATGTTGAATCACACATTAGCGAACAGTCGGATTGTCGAGTATAATACCGAATTCAACATTTCCGATTGCTCAACCACCAGACAAGTGCTACCATGGGTCAAGAAGGGGGGGGGGGTATTAGCCTGACTGACATTCGGTGTTCATGGATTCGCCATTTGAAAATTCGACATTGTGAAAACTTGGGTCACTGCCTTTGACATTTAGGACATCGGACAACTGACAGGCGATTAAATGCATGTATTCCATAAATATATATATATATACATATATATATATATATATATATATATATATATATATGTGTATATATATATATATATATATATATATATATATATATATATATATATATATATATATATATATGGGTCTACTTTGTTTAGTTGAATCTCATTTCACCGAATTTCATTTCACCCCGACCACTTCGCTGAAAACTAAAATTACTGAAAACTCATTTCACTGAATCTCATTTCACTGAACTGCAGTTAGTATATATGGCACTGTGTAGAGTACTGTAAGGCAAGTAAAATATATATGCCCTTTTACCCACTGTAGTGCGATGCCGGAGTTAGTATATATAGTTGGGGGGGGGGGACACATACCCCTTACCAGGCATATCAGTTAGAAAGTCATAACGCTGAATGTGTGAAAGTCTTTCATGGCGAATGTTGAGGAAAGCGAACTTTTAGGACTCAGGGTGGGGGTTGCGGTACATTCCTCATAGTGAGGTTCACTTGTGAAGTATGCTCATTGCAGTCGTTAATGGTTTGGGTACTGTGTGGGGGGGATAAATATCCATGGGGGTTGGGATGACTGCACCCAAGTGCTTGGCTATTGCACCAAAATGTCTGTACTGCAAAGATTCATTAAGGTATTCCCTGGAGGATTATCATACTGGGTGCAAAGTAGTACATGTGCATTTTTTCCCTCAGAGAGGATTTACAGTTGTTTTTGTTTTGCAGATGGCAGAAGCGCAGAGTTTGCATTAGCCAGTAGCCTGAGGGAAGTGGACTCAACAGATGATAAATGTTGCTGTTGTGGATGTTTCAGTAGCTAGAATGGTGTGCAATGAGGTCACAGGTAATGATACACTATTAGATGCTCATTTATGCATGTAAGAGTTGGGGTGGTTTGGGAGTCATGTAGGGACAAGTGAGGATGAGGCATGTCTGAGGCAGGGTAAAGCAGGTGGCATTCGACCAGGTGATTGGTTGGCTACACAGACACTAGGGCATGTCAGCGTAGCAGTTTTCCTGACCCCTCATATATCATCCTCAGTTAAAGAAAGGGTTTGGAAAGGACTATGTTGATACCTTTGAGTTAATTGATGCTGAAGGGGGTAGTGCCCATCGAGAGCAGAAGCTGCAAATAGTACAGATCTTTTGGCCGTTTTAGTTGCATTGATTTTATTGCACTAGAGGATTTCAAGGTGATTTATGTGTTGTTGGATGACTCGGTGCAGATTATTTGTAAGTTTAAGACCCATGGTTGATGAAGGTGGACATTGAACCTGTATTCCAACTGTTGTTGATATGGGAAGAAAACTGGCCATGGTTGGGCATGGTGGTTGGACACAAATTTTATTTTAACAAAGCAATAACTATGGGATGTTCAGTAGTCTGTGCTTTTTTCAAGAAGTTTAGCATGGCATTACATTGGATTTGGTAGTAGCGAGTGGGCACTCAGTGGGCGGTTCATTACTTGAATATCTTCCTCATAGTACGTTAAAGGTATGAGTGAGCTCTAGAAGGTATGCAGGAGTTTGTAGCGATGTGGGAAGAATTGGAGGTCCTGTTGGCTAGGCAGAAATTGGAAGGTCCAGCGAAGTCATTCGATTTTCTGGGTTTGCTGGTGGATAAAGGGCATAGCAAAATTCATTTAAAATGGGTGGCGAAAGCCAAACACACTCTGGCTAGGCTTATAAATTCCCTAGGGCAGATAGCCTAGTATGAACCTATGAACCTATAACCTCGAAAAAGGGCATAGCAAAATTCATTTAAACTGGGTGGCGAAAGCCAAACACACTCTGGCTAGGCTTATAAATGCCCCAGGGCAGATAGCCTAGTATGAACCTATGAACCTATATGGAACGTGGATTGTTTTGTCTACCAAGGGAGAAGATACTGTGTTTGGAAGAAAAGATACCCTGGGTGAAGTCTAAGAATAAAGTGCAATTTAAGGATATCATGGAGCTTTTAGGGCTTCTGAATTATGCATGTCAGGCAGTTCACCCGGTCGTACTTTCTGCAGGTCTGTTGCCCTTTTGCTAAAAGGGGGGGGGGGGCATACATCATTGGGTAAGACTCGGTAAGCTGACACTGGATGATTTAAATCTTTGATTGTCCTTTTTGGAGCGGTTAAATGGAGTTTCATTTTGGCAGTCAGACTGGGTTGGTCAAGGAGATTTGCAGTTATTTACAGATGCTGCAGGGGGTATTGGAATGGGAGCATTTTTTTGTGAGTGAGTGGTTTGTGGCTCTGTGGCCCACTGAGTGGAAGGAAGCTTGGAAGAAGGATGTTGCCTTCTTAGAGTTAATGCCAATTTGAGCTGTATCTGTGGTTTGGCAGGAATTGTTGGGGGAAAGGGTTATTTTTAATTCAAATAGTATTGCAGTGGTTTGGGTTTTACAGGTGAAGATAGCAAAGTCTGAACAGTTACTGTTAGTTTTACAGAGTTTGCTGATTAACTTTTCTTTTACAGGTGTGCATGTGGCAGGTACTAGGCATGGGATTGCTGACAGTTTTGCCTCACCTTCAGTTTTCCAGGTTTTGGCAGTTAGCTCCAATGGCATCAGGGGGACTGGAGGCAGTGCCAGATGATGTATGGAAAATTGGGTTGAACTGATCAGGTGATTGATGGAAGAGTCTTGGGCAGCATCTACCAGGAGGGCATATGTAGGGCATTGTGTGATTTTGAAAGATTTATTGCACAGCTGCCTGAGGAGGAGGGAGTCTCCTTGGAAGAATTATTATTGCAATATTTGGCTCGGGTTCAGGTACATGATAAGGCAGTGCAGTCAGTTAAGGTGGACTTGGCCGCAATCAGCATATTTGCTCGGGTGACGGGATTGTGTAATTTCACTTAAGTCCTGGATGGTTGGGCATATATTGAAAGGATGGGATAGAGTGGATTGCTTGAATATGGCTAAGCATTGGCCTGTGACAAGGCAAGTTTTGAAGGTTTTGTTATGGGGCCTAGCTTTGGTGAGTGGAGAGTCAGTTGATTATGTTTTATTGGTGACATTGAGCTTATGGTTGCATATGGGGCATTTAGAGTGTCAGTTTTTAGGGGTCATTGGTTTGGGAAGATGTCATGATACTGCCTATGGCAGTTCACATTTGGTTATGGAAATCTAAGACAGATCAGGTTGGGAGAGGCATGCAAATAGTTTTGGGGACAGATAGGTGCAAAAGGATGTGTCCAGTGGCTTGGGCTAGGAAATTGCTAGTGTTTCATAGGGATAGTTCACACAATTTGTTTTTTTGGTCAAGGCGAGCAAGGTGATAACCGGTAGTCAGTTTTTAGGTGTAATGAGGGGGGTGCTTCCCTGTATGGGTTTTGTGGGTGAGAGATTTTCCACCCATTCTTTTCATATGGGTAGAGCTTCAGATTTAGCAAAGGAAGGTAGTTCGGTTGAGGTCATTAACAGGGTGGGGTGCTGGTCTTCAAATGTGTGTTTTATCTTATATTAGATAGGGAATAATAAGATTGGTCATTTTTTTTTTTTTTGGTAATGAGATTGTCATTCTAGGACACTCCTATGTCTAGTGGGTGACAAAGAGACTGAATGTAGTTCAGAGAGGATGGAGTGCACCTGAATGAATTTGGATTAGAAATGTTTAATCTGAATTTGGGTTTATTTTTGGAGGATTTAGTGAAAAGCCTTCATTAGGTGTGGGGGAACAGCCTGGGTTAGGCTGTTGGGTGGAGAAGTGGGACAGGATTGTCCCTACTATTTCCCCCCTCAGTGTTTGGCTTGGTGTAAGGACTTTTGGGGTGAAAGTGAGTGGTTGAACACTACTTCTCCCTCTGGTGTTTGGATGGATGTAAGGATTTTGGGGTGAAAGTGAGTGGTCGGACACTGCTTCTTAATATAGATTATAAAACTGTTATGGCAATACATGCTGCTCAAATAAAACAATTACTACCACTTTTGATAGAGGAGGATCAAACAGGTTTTATAAAAGATAGGAGCACTTATGACAACATTAAAAGAATTCTTTCCTTAATTGATTATATAAATGTCACAAAAAACAAAATTAATGTTATTAGCTTAGACATAAATAGCGCATTTGATTCAGTGAACTGGGATTATCTGTGGTTAGTTTTAGAAGAATATGGCTTCTCAAACAACTTCACTTTGTTAATAAAATCATTATATGAAAAATCATTGGCTTATATAAAACTGGGATCTTGTCTGTCTAAATCTATTAAAATAACTAAGGGCACAAAACAAGGCTGCCCTCTTTCTCCTTTATTGTTTGCGCTAGTCATTGAACCCTTAGCAAATAATATACGTATGGATAAAAATATTGAAGGAATACAACTAGACAACAGCCTAGAGCTTAAAATTCAACTTTTTGCTGATGATATTTTAATTACCTTAAAAAATAATAATAACAGTTTAAAAGCATTATGGGACTCCATTCAAAACTTTCAAAACTTTTCAAGTCTTAAATTTAATGAGAACAAAACAAATGTATTGCTTATAAATACTAATAAAAAAGATCTAAATAAAAATACCATAAATATATCTCTACCGATAATATAATTAAATACTTGGGAATTATAATAGCTAACAACCTAGATACTACAATTGAAACAAATTATAAAGAGACCTTAAATAATATTAAAAATCTAATACAAAGATGGAATAAATTCTTCTTTTCAATGGAAGAAAGGCTTTATATAATTAAAATGATCATATTTCCAAAAATTCTTTATGTCATACAAGCTTGTTCTTTGCCACCAGCTAAATCGCACCTAAAACAATTAAATGATTTAATGGTAAGATTCCTATGGTATCCAAAAACCAAGGATAGCTATGAAGTATCATCTAGATGATTGGGATATAGGTGGCATAGGTTTACCAGACATAGAAATATATTTGCATTCATCCATTATTAAAACAATATCATTATGGCTAAATACAAAATATACATCAAAATGGAAGCTAGTTCATGAGAGAATCTGGTTAAAATCAGGATTTGTAGTAGCAAATAAGTATACAGATTTCATACCAAACAATTTTCTATGGCTGATGAAGGAATATATGATGATACATAAGAATAAAAATATAAGTTCCAAATACATTACTTATACATTAAAAATTTTCAAAAATTTTATTAATAGCAATCCTGATATTAAAGCATGGTCATTTCTTTTATATCCAGTAGCGTACACACAAGGTAATGTAATAACATGTAATATGGAAGTAGTCAACATGCTTAAAGAAAAGGGATTAATATATTGGTATCAATTGCTAAACTCTGGAAAACCTCTGACAATAGACCAGATTAAACAGAAATTAAATATAGAAGATAGTTCGTGGTTACATGTACAAGAATTAAGACAGTATATATTAAGCAAACAAGAAACAATGCAACCATCAATAAGACAAAATGTTCCTAATCTTATAGAACATATAATATTATTAACGAATCAACCCATTACTGGAAAGGGATACTTATCATCTATTTATAAAACAAACAAAAAAATAAAAATGCATAATAATGACAAAATATGGAATTATTATAGATCAGTTAATGGACATGTGCCAAATGACAGAGATAAAAAACTAATTCTTCTCTCTCCAAAGCAGACATCGCTTTCATTATATTGGAGACTTTTTACATGGCAATTCATACACAGATCTTATGTAACCCCTCATAAAATGGAACTTATGTTTAAGAAAAATATTGGCTGCTGGAGATGTGATTTATCAATAAAAGCAGACTGGCAACATATGTTCTACGAATGCCATTTGATTAAACCATATTGGGATAAAATAAATTATTTTCTGCAAATGGTATTCAATGATAAATTCCAGATTTTCAAATCTATTATTTTGTTTAATGCACCTGTACCCGATTGTGTGCCAAGAACAAAATATGTAATCTTATGGACTTTCTTAGCTATTGCAAGGAAGAACATTACATCAAACTGGAAATCCAAAGCTTCTCCAACTTTTAAGCAATTCATGAATATGGTGTCAGCAGTATCACAATTGGAAATGAACACTATTAAAGGAAGAACTGAAAGAACTACATCATTATACGTAGCATGGCAAAAAGTAACTGAAATACTGGAGAATAATGACTGCAGCAGATTATAATCAGGAAACAATTGTATAGAAAGTCAATTATATGTCAACAATAGACACCCTTGTAAATACTTTATTTTGGTTTTAATGTTTGATATCTGTTTAGAGGTTTTAGCCTACCTTTTTAAATAATTTGTAAATACTTCATTGTCATAAATAACTTGCATTCATGTTTTCTTGTTTTTGGAAATGAATAAAAATATTAAAAAAAAAAAAAAGAATAAGTGAGCGAAGGTGAGGACACTGCTTTTTCAGGCAGGGTGAGTGGAGATAAGCTGCCCTGATGAATGGTTAAAAGGATGTTTTCTTGTGATTAATAAACTGAAATGATGCAATAAAGTTATGATGTTATAAGTTATATTTTTTATGGAATTAATAAAGGTGGTCAAAGGTCAGTTTAGTGTGTTGTTTCTTTATTGAAGTGAAGCATGACAAATGAGATTTGGGAAGAAATCAATTTGTCAAGAGATACCTTCAGCGTTCAAGGGTTAGGTTGAGGAAGTGTGGGGTGTGGGAGGTAGGTTTGGGTTTGGGGGTTAGGAAAGGATTGTAAGGTTATTATGAAATGCAGGATTAGTTAAGGTTGGGAAATGAAGGGTTAATTCATTGACGGACGGTTGGAGAAAGTGAGTTAGGTGTAGGGTGGGGCTTAGAGTGGTTTTACGTGTGGGTAGTTGGTCACATTTTAGCATGATCTTGCTACCCCTCATCTCTTCCTTTTTTTTTCCTGTGGTAGGTAGGATTGTTTTGCCAGTTGGGGATGGGTGGTTAAGTGCAGAAGAGGGGCAGGCTGTTCCCCATCTGGAGTTTGGGTTGGTGTAAGGAATTTTGGGGTGAAAGTGAGTGGTTGGATGCTGCTTCCCCCTCTGGTGTTTGCATGGATGTAAGGATTTTGGGGTGAAATTGAGCAGTCTTTAAAAATAAGTGAGTAGAGGTGAGGACACTGCTTATTTGGGCAGGGTGAGTGGAGATACGCCACTCTGATGAACGGTTAAAAGGATGTTTTCTTGTGATTAATAAATTGAAATGATGCAATAAAGTTATGATGCTTTTATGAAATTAATTAAAGGTCGTCAAAGGTCAATGTAGTGTGTTGTTTCTTTATTGGAGTGGAGCGTGATAATTACGTTTAATGCTTAGCCGTTTTTTAGATCTTAAAGTACTGATATACATGTGTCTTAAAGGCAGAAGTGAAATAAGCCCTTTTAATGGAAAAAATTAGGTTACTTTGAACAAACAAATTACTTTCCCACCTAGTTTTCATTACGAGTCCAACATGATGTCAAAAATGTGATTTCCAATAGAAACATTAGTCTAATGCTAGAGGAATATGGTCCATTTATATTAAAAGAATAGCTGCATAGTAAATAGTGTTTTTCTCAACCTATGGTGCTGTACTAATTTATTATTTCATTTGCTTCAACACTTAGTACTGGTAATTTAAAAGTAATTGGATAAGATCTCATATGAACTGTAACATGAATCATGTAAACATTAAAAGTTGTTAACACCTTAAAGGTTTTATGCAAGACACCCGTGGTACAGAATGTTCCTTTGAATAAGATACTTCAGTATGCTGTAGATAAAGATACTCACACATATTTACATACAGATTTGCAATTTACTGTTGAGTATGTGCTGTATTTGTATAATATTTTCAATTTAGGGCCTAACTGGTTTTGTTGGTTATGGAACTGCTTTTTATGGAAATAGATAGAGGGATATATTTTGGTGGTATTCAAATGAGGTAGCTGTTCTTAATCTAGTTGTTATAACCTTGATACAGAGAGGAAGTAGTTTAGGAACTGTTCTGTTAAAAAAAAAAAAAAAAAAGTTAGGGAGACTGAAGTCCCTTAATATTAAGGTTGCTGAAAACAGCTGAATAGAGTAAAAATGAAAACAATCAGTGAACCTTAATGAAAAAGCTCAGCTCACTTAAACAATATATGTGTGAGGACTTAGTTTGGCAATAGACTACTTGATTTACTGTTTTTGTTAGAACTGCGTGTTCTTTACTGGCACCATCTTTCTAGTGAGAAAATCTGAAGATATAAACTACCTTGGCATAATGCTGCATTTTTTTATCCCAGAAAAAAGTTTGAATTATAGCATACTGTTGTAACAGTAATTATTCTGGTCTTTCATATAAGTATTTTCTTTGCTCTCCATTTAGGTAATACTCTCACAAAAATATTCCCTCTCAGAATTATTTCTATCTAAACATTTCTATCAACATACAAGTATTTATCTTAGATGGTAAGGCCCATAAGGCACAAATGCCTTAAATGGCTTTGCTTAATCACATAATATGAATGGCTATGAGGGAGCAAACTCAGTTTAACAGGGCTGAAGTTGTAAACAACTCATTGCAGTAATTGTGTGTGGTCTGCTTTCATCATAGCTTGATTTTTTTCCTGCAGTACCAGCATCCATTCATCAGTCTAAGCAATTATTCTTGTTCTAATGTGTCAAACTCCAAAATGACCTAATGAGGGCCACCAAGCTGAACTAACTTCATTTTACTTTCAAGATTTTTAACTTTGATGTAATCTTTTGGGAATGCATAGTGTAGTGTAGTGTGTAAAGAACACTATTTGTTGTGGTTCTGTCTGTCCAATGACTTGCTGTGAGTGTTTAATGATTTCTTACGTCTTAACTATCTCTGGAAACAGTATCACTTTGTCTTTTGTAATAATGCCTTCTGATTTGGCTAATGACAGTCACTTACAGAACATTTATATTAAAAGAGATCTTATTTAGTATATTTGTTCAAAAGCAGAATCAACATACAGGAGCTAGAATCACTGACCTGTGATGCAGCTAACCCTTCCTGCCTACTCAAGGTCCTAGATAATATGAGAAATGCCAGCTGGAAGTCATAGAAAGTAGGAATATACAAAAGTAAAAATTATATTATTCCATACTAAAACTATGGCTGTTAACATTGCCACATATAAAATGTATAGAATGAAAAAATAATTTTACTCAGTGTAAAATCACTTTAAGTTGAAAGGCAGCAAACTTTAATAACTAAAACTAAATATGCTGCTCAAAAGTGCGCACATTTATTGCACCCAGATGCATTACGTTATTTGGGCACTAGCTTGTTGGAATTAAACCATCCGTATGCCCAGAGGTAAAAGACTCTAAAAATGTAAAAACTATCATTCACTTTTGAGTGCAAAGAGGAAGTTGTGGTGGAATATTAAGTAGAGAGAGACCTTTTGCCATTCAGATACTATCCTTCTTGATTGCATTTCTAGAGAGACATCAAACTGGATTCTACTTTCCCTGTGGAATAATTCAACAACTTTTTGGACTTCTGAGTCAGAAGTAGATACAAATTCCTTACATCTATTCAGGTACTGGTAGGGAACAGATCCAGTTCTTCTTTATTATGTCTGTTTAATCCTTTTGCTTTGTATTGCGCTTGTGCAAGTTTAGCCTGGTGTATAGTTTTACCGACTGCAATGCTTCATTTTATTTCAAATAAAGAGTTCCTTTATTGTATGTTGAGTAGTTGCAGCTGGTAATTTATTATTAACTTAAGGGTATGTGTATTGGAATGGTGGAAAATAATCGTATGGTTTTGCCTTTCATAGAATTACTGCTTAAGCTACTCCTTCCAAACACTTTGTCTTCTTTCTAGGGAAAACAGTAATAGTGCTTCTGATGTTCCAGTGTTACTTTACAATAAATCAAATTTAAATAATACATGGAAGTTACATCATTACAAGAAACAGCAAATCAGAGCTTTCTAATTTAATAGGAACTCTAAAGCAATACAATAGATAAGGGTAAATACCAACTAGAACATTAAACATTACTAAAAGTGATCATTTGTTAAATATTAAAACTTCTGTAAGAAGGCTGAACTTGAGGTTCTTCAGCTGTTGATTAAATGGAACCAAAGGAAAAATTCACACCTTGAAAGAGGATATCAAATTGCTTGATGGGGAAGTCATTTTACATCTATCATTTTCCCTGAGTAAAAATTTCTATGATGGTATCAAAATGAAGGTGCAGAGGCATGTGAAAACTATCGTTAACAGAAAAAAGAAGAAACTCAACAGGGATTTACTAGCCTACCAAAACAAGCAGGCTTTTGTAATTAAAAGTAGTTTTGAGTCTCCTGCTTTAAACTATGCTGAAGCCCCTATTGATGCCGGTTCTCAAGGTAAATGACCAATTAGACTCCCTTTCCTTCCCTGAGACTGCGAATAGTTTAAAGGCTAGCAACACAACCCTTTGATATGAAGTATCCAGGAAGTTGGAACCCAAAGGGGCAGATACATAGAATTTGACTACTGCTGTTTTTACATTTGGAAATAATGACTTGCTCACTACCTTCATGGCGATACCTTTTTCTTCCAGAGGATCAAGTAAGGAAAATTTTCCAGTGACCAGGGGAGTGAAAGCAACTCGGGGAAAAAATCGGGGGAATGGAAGGGGTTGGTGAGCTCTGCTTGGCATATTTTCAATCTAAGCAACAAGAACTTTTCTGAAGCTGAACTCAAGGTACTATTACAGATGTTATTTTAGATTTTAAACAGTCTGTCCGAAAACTTAATCTGAAATTTATTTATGACAATGTGGATCTTCAGAAATCTAATTCTATTGTTAGAATGCATACACTGCAGAGCATGTACATCTATTTCACAGGAACAAGTGTTTAAACATCCATGGTTAAAGCATGTTTTTAGCCCTAGATTTTATGCAGATTGTAGCACAGCAAATGTGATTTATTTAGTTACATGCAAGTCGTGTACAGGGTTCTATATTGGTAAGACCAATAAGAGATTAAAAGATAGAATTTTTAGTCATTCCTATGAGATCAGAACTTGCAATATGAACAATGCATTAGCTAAACATATTAAAGAAAATGCTGGGCATGAGTTTGTCTTCAGAGTATTACAAATAGTCCATGTGGGTCACTGGGGGTGATCTCACTAACTATACTGAAACAACAGAACTTAAATGGATCTTAAGGTTACAAGCTGATAAACATCCTGGCATTAATGCCTGTGTTTCTTTAAAACCTGTACTGAAAGGGAGGAAATTGGTTTAATGAAGTGATTAATTAACATAGTTAATTGAGTATCTAACTGTTTTTAAATCAAGTTGTAATTCTTGTTTTTATCATCTGAAGAAGCATTGGTTTTACAATGTGAAAACGCTTATCTGGTCCATTTTTATGAAATAAATACTTTTATTGTGTGAAGCTGTGGTGTTCCTGCCAATATTTATGCTTTGGATTGTTAGAAAACCTGGTATTGTTAACTCTCCACTGGCAAGTACATTGAATGTATTCTCCCAAATGTGTACAATTAGTTGTATTATCTACTTAGTAAAGATGGACATACAAATATTAAAACTAAACTTTTTTTTCCATTTAAATTCTTGTGAATATGTAGCACTTAAAAAACTTTGTCAATATTCAGAATTAAGGTACATGAAAGCTGATAAGGACAATGGTTTAATAGTTATGAACAAAGAAACATACAAAAAAGCTATGATTAGATTATTGGCAGATTCTCAGTATTACAAAAAGGTATCTAAAAACACTATTAGGAAAAGCTATGCATCAACTGATACAGTGTTACTCGAATTATTGCACCAAGGTTCCATCTCTCTTGAAGTTTTTCAATTTTGTTCAGTTGAACAGTGTCAGCTGTGTATGATTTTGTGCATACCCAAAATTCGTAAACATCAAAGTAAACCACCGCTTACACCTATTGCTGCTTCACCTAAAAACAAGACTGTCCATATCACCTCATATCTTGACAGTGTTTTAAATCCTATTGTTTAAAATAGTAGGTACTTTTTAAAAGACTCATGGGTCTTTTTAGATCAGATTAAAGACTACAAGTTCACCGCTCAAGAAAAACTTTTATGTACAGTTGATGTTAACTCCTTGTATACTGTCATTGACCAGGACATAGGTATTGAATTTGTTGGCTTATCTTTGAACAAATATTGTAAGTCTTACAATCTTGATGTTAAAACCATTTCTTTATTACTCAGTTTGGTTCTTAGTAACAACTACTCTCAGTTTAGTGAAGGCATCTATCAGCAAATCTCAGGAGTGGTGATGGGGGCTAAAGTTGCTCCTGCATTTGCCAACCTTGTGATGTGCTGATGGGAGGTTGAATATCTAGTATATCTGCCACTGATTAAACATGTTACCTATTACAGAAGATACATCAATGACTTGTTTTTCATCTGGACAGGAAGTGAGGACATTTTCCATGAGTTTGTAGAACAAATTAATAATAGTATCACTTGCCTTCAATTTTAAACTAGTGGATTAGGGACAGCTGTTAATTTTCTTTATATATTGCTTACAGCTGATTTTGGAAAGAATACATCTGAAAGTAATATCTCTTGTAAAGATACATTTAGTAACAATTATCTATATTTTGACAACTGTCATCCCTCATTCATGAAATTAAACATATTTTGGGGACAAATCAGCTGGTTAGTGATGATTGCAAGTTTTTGATCGGGTTGATACACTTATTCAAATGTTTTATGAAAGAGGTTATTCTAAGAACAAATTGAATTTGATTTCTGAGAAGATAGTGAAGTCAAGGAACACAACATTTCCGCTGCCTGTCGGGCTAGAAATCCACACCATAACACAGCACTCAGGGTCACTCCACAGCAAGTACAGTATGACTCAGTCAGATTATGTAGCCCAGGCTGGTATGACCCCCTGAGGCTTGACAAGCCACGCTTGCCCATGAGGGGCGCCTGGCTCTTGACACCCCCATATATATCATGCGTTCGGCCCCAAAACCCGGACCGTGCCACAAAAGGAATCCACATCTCGCCCCCACCCCAACAAAAGAAATAAAATCAAGACCCTTTCACCAAAGGCAAGCCCAGAGAAAAATCGCCCAGACTCAAAAGACAATCATAAGGCCTTCTTTAGCTATGTTAGAAATCTGGGTGGAAAACCCCCAGATGCTCAGAGAATTAGTCAAAATGACAAAAATCTGAAAATTCTCCCTCCCCCCCCCAAAAGGCAAATGTCCAGGTGAGAGCTACTCTCTAAAACTAAAAACCTGGCTGTGTGCTACACGAACTCAGTGAGGAAACTAAACCCACACAAGGCTGCTGTTTAATCTTAGCCTTACCACAGGATCACACCACAAAAAGAGTGGCGTGTGACTGGTGTGGTCCCACAAGGTGGTGCTGGTGCTGACCCTGGTAATTACCGCCCCACATAGCCATAAAGCCTCATTGGATCCTACCCAATTCGCTTTTTGTCAAGCAGATCGCCTCTTGAACTTGACTTGACTTTTTTTTGAAAGTGATGAGGGTAAGCAGTTTCACACAGCCCCTTGACCTTGCAAAAAAAGCTTTCAATACACCCCCCCCACTCAGGTATCATAGAAAAGCTCACCAGCTTAAATGTAAACCCATATGTCACAAGATGGGTTGCAAACTGGGACAGTGTCAGACTCGAAGCTGGTCTGGCGGTGTCCCACAGGGGCTCATCCTGGGCCCCCCTCTTGTTCGGCATCTACTGGTGCCAGAGCCATGGCCTTAAGCTAAGCGCAAAAATTTGGTAAAAACAAGGTAACCCCAAGTTACCACATAGGGGTGAATTCCCCTGTACTCTTCCTTATCAGACCAATGATTGAGTACATGCCCCATTCGAATGTATCGGATATAAATAGGACGTGCTGGAGGACACAGATCATCACCCAGAGACTCTATGCTGTGGAAACAGAATCCTGGTCCATGTGAGAGAGAGAGACTGCGCTGTCTCTGTCGGAATCTTGACCAGTGGATGGGAGATCGTAGGTTTACCCGGGATCATGACAGAGGCACGGCAAACTAATTCAACCTAAGGGGTGGTGAAAGCCCACACAACTCTGTCTAGGCTTTTTGCGTGCCTGGGCAGATATCCTATTTTAGTGTCGGGATTTACAGCAAAATCTAAAAACAGGGAAGCCACTGAAAAAGTTTGCTTTTCCTATTCCTGTAAGCATTGAGGGGTATAAAGTTAAAAATATCATTAAAGAAAATTGGAAAGTGATTTTAGGCACTTAGAATTTAACAAAGATTGTTGGACATGAACCAGGTTCATTTAAAAAAATAAGAACCGTAAGTTTATGTCAGAACATTTAAAAGTTGACAAACCTGGTATCAGTAGTGGGTCTCTTGTTACTTTTCCATGTCAGAATTGTAAGTTTTATAGATCCATTTATTCCACTGGCCAATATTTTTTATGCACATTAATTACACCTTAACAGCAAAGGATAGATTTAGTTGTAAAAGTGAAGGTCTTGTTTATTTAGTTAGCTGCTGCAACTGCAAACGTTTTTATATAGGGCAGACCATCAGGAAGCTAGGTTGCAGAATAGGTGAGCATGTACATGCTATTAAGAATATAGACATTAATAATACACTTGCAAGATATAGCATGTACTGTCAGGACTTTGATAAATTAGCTTTCTTGTTGCTGAAAAAGTTATTCAGGTACCTTGTGTGGACCAATTTAACAGCTATTTTGAGGTTTTAGAACTCAAGTGGCAGGTGTTTCTTTGGGCTGATGTGGCACTGGGATTAACTGACACTATTTCAGTAAAGAGTTTATTAAAATGCAATTTAATATGATATTATGTAGAATTTTTTAATATTTAACAATTGATCAGTTTTACTAATGTTTCTTTTTCTAGTTGGTTTTTACCCTTATCTATTGTCTTGCTTTATTTTTTAGAGTTTCTATTAAATTAGAAAGCTCTGATTTGCTGTTTCTTGTAATGACATAACTTGCATGTATTATTTAAATTTGATTTATTGTAATATTTGTTATTTCTGATGAAGTTCTATAAGTAAAGGAACAAAAGTGCTTAAACTACTGGTGTTTTGTGTGGTGTTCTTAACCTGGTACTTGTTTTACAGAAGTATCCTATGGGATTTTGTTTCTCTAAATTAATTTCTTTCCTTGGTTCTGTATGTTTTTACAAAGTGGGATTCTACATCTGCTTGTCACATAAGTAGTTTGCAGTATTGTGGCTATGCTGTGAACTGAACTGCGAAACATGTTTGATCACAAGAAAGTGCATGTACCCTTGCAGCCAGAAGGTAAATAAACAGTATTATATTTTGCACAGGAACTGTTCTAGGCACTATAGTGATAAAGTGAACAAAGGTGAAATCTGAGTATGACAAAATGTCAGTATCACAGCCGGCTAAATAATGCAGTCTAAAAGAAAGCAAACCAGTCAGAATAACCAGGCATGAGATGATAACCACCATGGACATAGGTAATTATTATCACTCTGACACTGGACAGTGCCTGGTAGTGGCTGTCAGTGCATAACATGCAGCAAGGCAACTCAGTCCATCTCCAGATAACCTCAGAATATCAAATGAATTGAAAGACTGGAACCAGATCAGGAAATGAAGTGCGAGGAGAACAAAACAGCAAAGAGAGCAAGAGAAGAAAGAGAATGAGAACAGAGACGAAGGGTGATCCTGATGCTATAGAGGAGGAAAATAAGCATTAGAATAAATCTGAAGAAAGTGAGAAGCATGCCAACGTGATAGAGAGAGACTATCCCATCATCAAAGCCGTGTAAGTAGTGAAGATGAAAACCCATATCCTGGATACCTTCATCATTATGAAGTTGGAGATGACTTAATAATTTTATCTAGGATATTTGAACATGTACATAATCAGCACAAAACTGACTATTTGTAATGGCAAAACTTTTGCCCTCATGGTAAAAACAACAAATTTATTAAGTAATATGATTACACAGAATACTGTGATTATGGTAATGTTACAAGATCTTGTTTAAATGCTTTAAGTTTACTTCAGAAGTGTATAGGAGAAAGAAATTAACAGACCATTTCAATGATTTAATTGCAGAAATAAGTACATATATTATGACTTTTGATGGTTGGAAGATATTATGATAAATAAGCACTTAATACATTGGCAGAGGATAGGATAATCTGGTTAACATAGCTGGAGCATAAAACTGATAAAGAAGGGGTGACCTCTATCTAACTAACACGACACAACTTCTCAACACAATACCAAGCACTACACAAAGGCATAAGGAAATGCATGGGAGAGTCTAAACTTTCACAGCAGGTTTCATGGCCAAACGGGGGTGGGGGTGGGCACTGCATCAAATATACATCAAGAACATTGAGTAAAATATATTCAGTGTAACCAAATGGGAAATGTGCATTACCAATGCCCATAGAGTCAGGGCAGGAGAACATGAGCCATATGAAATAGCCGACTGAGGTGCTACCATGATAGTGGTGGCTTGTCATGAAATTGCAGCTGCTCCAAGTTTTCGCAAGGATCTGCTCTCTCTCTCTCTCTCTATTTACTGGTAGAGAATGAAGAAGCTGTTGCTATGAGGGATACTATATGCCATAAGTATTTTTAAGCCTACATTTCTTTAAGAGGAACATTATTTTCCTGGGCAGTTTAGATTAGTTAGGACCATATGAGGGACAACTTATATGCCACTAGCTAGGGTTCATTTGGACTGTGAAGGGTCTAGAGAGAGAGAGACAAGTGTATGGCAATGTTTGATGATATCATATCCAGTATTCTAATACTTAAGGAGTTGGATGACATAGTAACTTGTGTACCTTAAATTATACACAGCAAGCCATGGAGAACAGCATGCAAAAAAAGGTAGGAGGATGGAGAGCCAGCCAATACCCACACTTCTAACAAATTCTGACAGTATATTTACTTCAGAGAAAGAGCCTAGTAGTAGTAAGAATCCTGAGCAGCAGCTGTCAGAAGGAAATGGAGTTGGTAGAGATGGTTTGCAGTAGTAATTCTAAACCAGAGTTGCACTTGTTAAATTTCTTTAATTTCATTGGAAGGGGAACTGAGGCAAGCAAAACTTTCAGATTCCACTGTACATAACTTGAAGTATTGAATTGTCAAGCCAAATGAAGTCTGTATCCTTGAGTAAGGGATTGTTTTACAGGAATTTGACTATAAATGGGGAAAAGTGATGCGGCATTCTATATTATAGTATGAAGGGACTACTCACTGGCAATTTTAGTCATATCTCATGATGTTATCTTTCCTGGTCATATGGGCATAAATCACAAAAAAGGGCTTATGCATTTGTTTATTGATCAGGTACTGCAAAACTTGTGAGCAGTATTAAACATTTGATAAGGTGGGAAATAAAGCCAGTGTGCACAGTATGGCAAAACACTAAATGCAATGATCCCATAGAAAATCAAAAGGGCAGGTTTATCTATAAGGGCAAAGAGATGCCAGGTAGAAGTGGCAAAAGTATACTATCTTGCCTTTTCAATTATTTATTGGTTGACACTCAAGAAAAATTGTCATCCTGCAGAAATGAAGGTTTCAATGTTCATATTAGAAATCAAATATGAGATTATATAGCTTTAATAAATAAAAGTTCAAATTTATTTAAATAGCTGTAATTATATACACAATTTACAGGCTAGCTAATAAGTTAGAATTAACATGGATAACACTCTTCCTCCTGATGGTAGTTTCTTATGAGTTGACCTTCTCCAATAAATGTAGACATTTTTTGTAACTGATCTCATCTTTTCAGTTTTAGTTTCTTTGCTTGCAACTTGTTTCAACATATAAAGAAATTCGGAAAAATGAGGTGGATAGATCTATTTCAAATTTCTTGTAATTGTTTTCCTTACAAAAGATATGATCCACAAAAGAGACTATTCGTCAGCTTTCAAACTATAGGGTATAGATAGGAACATTGTACAAAAACTAGCTATTTTAATACCATTACTCTACAAAGCTTGCATTAGGTAATTGATTCTTTCTGACACATCTTTCGTGAGAAAATTATAACGTATATGAATCCAATCTGTTTTAATTTCTTACTTACATATTCAGCATATTGTTTTAGTATACTTATTTCTGCAATCCTATCAGGTGTGAAAAAACTCTCAATGCAAACATTTCCACTTGAAGACTTTACAGTATTCAGATGAGGTTGTTTTCCCAAGAGACTTCGACATAATCTACCAGATTTAATATAAATCTTTTTCATGCTAAAGAGTAAAGGTCCAATATTTTCCTTTTCACTCTTCTTTGTAGATTGTAATCATTTTGTACAGACTGATAGAATACAATTATGACACACATTTTATATACTGTTAAAACTAATCAATTATTTGAGGAAGGTCTTGTGGGTAATTCAATAAACCCTACACAGAGCAATTCTCCATGTAGGAATAGTGGTAAGTTTTTATCGTATTTAGTATCCGTTATTAACTATTTTTAAAGCTACATATTGCACACATGTACATAAGTTTTAAAATATAAATATTTTTTGCATTTATATGCATTGTATAAGGCTAATTTTAAGAAAAAAGTTGTTAATATAAATTATATTAGAGGTATTTAATTAATGTTTATGACTAACAGATTTTACGTAAATGAGCATTTGTTTTAACTGTCTTAATTGGATTCAATTTGTTTTATGCATAAAGAGAGTTGATTCGTTGTCTTGAATTTGTCTGAAGAAGTTGGAGCATTGACTCCGACGAAAGTGCTCACAATTAAACAGTGTGGTGTGGTGTACCTGCAGTCTGCTTGCCTATTTGTCATTTTTACCAATTTGTTTAGTTTTTGGAGTTTAACATTGTTTTTTGTATGGCGAGCGGTGTTGGTGTAACATCACAGTCTTTGTTTTCTCAACAAGGCAACAGTGCATCATGTGCATCAAGAGCAACCACCAAGGTGAATGTCGTGGGAAATTTAACTGCCTTGGTGCAGCAGTTATTGGACCGTGTGGATATTTTATCACAAAGAATTGATGAAAGGAACAGTATTGGTGCTCAAAGAATAACAGGGTTAGCATCCAACTACCTGGGTGCAAGTGGACAGACTATTTTGTACTCTGAGGTATTGAGTGCATCATTATGAGAACCTTCGAATCAGGGAGATACATTGAGCAGTAGTTTGCACACTGATGACAGGAGTAGTACATCAGCTGAGGAACAAGGACATGCATTAAATCTATTAAGGGCAGGCTCTGTTCCTTCTATGGCAGAATACTTGAGAGCCCCTTCATTTTTTACTACTGCTACAAACACTAACATGAGTCCTGGACACAGTAATCCTACTATTTCCATTATAACACACCTCAGTGAGTTTGATCAGAAGCTCTATATATGCCGCAAACTACAACTGGAGGTGTCATACTTCCAGGAATACATTTCCAAAGGGATTATCCCTAAAGGGTTACGCCAATGGCTTTATCCTGTCGGGTTGGTCAACAATTCCACTTTTCACCAGGAATTGACCACTTTGTTTGATCAGCAAGGGGTGGATTTTTTGCAATTGTTGATTAAACACTACGTTCTACAAACTGAGACACTCAAAGCTGACCTTGAAATTTTGGAGCATACTATTACTACGAATGTGGACTTTTCAAGGTATAGGTTTGAATATGGGCACATTTTTACAAGTATTGACTCTAGCCTGGTGAAAGCACTAGATATCAAAAAGAAGATCTTTTGGGATACTAATGACAATTCCAAAGGCTTTGCTTACCCACCACCTCCGGAAGTACCTAAGTCCATTGTTAATTTACAAGGTTCACTTGGTCAACGCCTGTCTGATGACGCTGCGAACATGGATGATGTTACAAGCAGTGAAAATAATGAAGAGCTGCATACACAAGCACCTCCTTTATGGCGCAGTGAAAGAATCAGAAACAACTACCAGCAATAATAATAATAACAAGAACAACAATCGGGGTTTTTAGGAGTGCCGAGGCAACCAACGCAATCAATGGCAGAACAACAGGAACCAGGGGCAACAAAGGAGATGCCAGAATCAGCGGAGATGATCCGGGTCAATTTACAAATTCTTGTAAATTCAGAAGGGGATTTCAAAATCTTTAATTTTACATTTTTATTTTATTTTTTATTTTACATTTGTTGACCGGGCTAGTCTAGCTGGATATATTTCCATTTTCAGTAGAGGCCCGGGGAGAAAAGCTCCACACAGAATATACAAAGTATAAATATTGTTACATGGTGAAAAAGGAAATACAAAACAAAATAAAAGTAAAAACAAGTAGATTTACATCATTTACATCATTTACATCATTAAATACTGACAGTAAGATGGTCAATGTGTTTGCTAAGGGGCTCTCTTTTGTACCGGACAGGAGAGCCGATTTGGTTAAGACTATTCCTGATCTTAAAATGTTTGTGCGCAACTTAAATCTTACATGTCTGATGGGTTTTAATTCTTCCCTTATGAATAACTTAAGAGTATCTAGTGTGTTTAACCCTCCCCTTCAAGAGTCTCTTGCCATTTTTGAAGAAGTATGTGAAATGGACTTGAGAGCATTGCTGTCTAACATACATAATAACAAAAATGCTAATAGATACATCTCTCCTGAAGACTTTGATTTTGTGAACCTGTTGAACATGTGTAATATTAGAGTCATGAAGCCTGATAAGGGCGGGGGGGGGGGGTGTTGGTGTTTATGGATCAGACTGAGTATGTAAACAGAATGGCTGAATATCTTGACAGTGATGTGTATGAGCATGTTAGTTTAAATGAAGTTAATGGTGCTTATAGGAGGATCAATAGTATTTTGAACGACTTGTTCTTGGAAGGCAGCATTAATATTGATACATTCCAGTATTTGTCAATGCCAGCACCTATAATCCCCACACTATTTGGTTCTCCAATAATACACAAAGATCTCAGTAACTCCCCGTTTAGACCATATATTGGATGGGCGAGGGTCAATTACGTATGCATGTGTGAAATTTGTTGACAATAAACTAAAACCTTTTATTAAAACTTGAACCACAAATTTGCCATGACTCATGGAGCTTTTTGGAGAGTATCAACAATTTGGAATTTAATGAGAACTACATTTTCCTCACTGTAGACATAAAAGATCTCTACACAGTAATACCCCAGGAGTTAGGTACAGAGTGGGTTAGAGAATTTTTGATCATGAAAGGCATGGATGGTAGAGACATTTATTTAGTTGAAACCCTTCTTGAGTTAGTTTTGTCTAACAATTTTTTGTTTTTTAATGGGCAATTCTTTTTGCAAAAAATAGGAATTGCGATGGGATCGCCCTGTGGTAGCAGCTTCGCTAATTGCGTTATGGCTTATTGGGAGAGGGTATTTTTATTCAACAACACCCTGTTCAAGGATCATGTGGTTTGGTATACTATATACCAAGACGACATATGCTTCATCTGGAAAGGTGAAGCTACAATAATAGAACCTTTTATTGTAGCCATTACTGAATTGACAGATTTTTTGGAATTCACCTTTCAAGTGGGGATGGATTCCATTAATTTTCTGGATGTAAATTTATCAAAGGATAGGGTTAATCATAGATATAGAGCCACCATATATCGGAAACCCACCAATTCAAATGCATTTTTGCATTTTACAAGCAGCCATCCTTACCACCAGAAGAAAGGCGGTTGTTAAGGAACAGGTGGTAAGGGCTGCTAGGATGGTCTCTGCTGATAATGATTACATAATAGAATGTGAACTGTTAAAATCCATGCTCCTTAAGAGGGGCTATCCAGTATGTTTTCTTGAACACATTTTCAAGAAGTTAATACTAAGAGAATGTCTGGTTATTTTAGACCAATAGTGCAAAAAGGATATGAAGAAGCACAGAATGGAGCTATTGAAGAAGAAAACCAGAAGAGGGCGGACCCAATTCACAATTTAGGAAGTAGCGTTCTTGTTACGTATTCAATGGATTCTAAGAACATCAGGGATATCTTTGTTAAGAATTGGGCTATAATCGTGGACAATAATAGTCTAAACAAAATATTAGAGGCAACTCCACGTTTTACTTATAGGAGGGGACCAAACCTGAAATGTCTTTTGGAAAAACAGAGGAAAGAACATAAAGGTTTTACTGGTACAGGAAAATGTGGAAGTTTCCCGCAATGTAAATTTATTAAAATGGGCAACAAACTTCAGATTAGGAACATGACCTATGCCATAGAAGGCAAATTTAACTGTGACACTAAAGGAGTAGTGTATGTAGCTTTGTGTGAACTATGTGCATCATACTATACTGGTAAACCCGAAAGGAAAATTAAACAGAGGATATATGAACACCGGTATAGTATACACACAAATATAACCACAAATGCGTTAGCTAAACATATTTTAGATAACCCCAAACATAGGTTCCAGTTTGCCGTGTTACAACAGGTTGAACATAGTACGAGGGGAGGTCCATGGGAACTCAAACTAGAAGAATATGAGCTTATGTGGCAAATTCGCACATCTGCACACATACCGCCGGGCTTAAATGAATACATATCAATTAGATGCTTATTAAAGCTTAAGGCGCTTGCTAGGTAATTTTACAAGGTCTTTGGTTTCCATTTTTTAGCACACTAGGATGGGGGTTAGTTTAATGGTTTGTCTTTACAACATATCTTTATATGTGAATGGTTCTGTCCTATATGTTTGCATTTAATATGTTTTTATTTAATGTGTATGTTTAAGTATGAGTCCACTTGGTTGAAATTTCCTGGTCCCTTGAATTAGTAACAATTTAATAATAATTTAATAATGATTTAATAATTCCTAAATATTTGTACCGATAATTTTTTATCATATTTAGTATCCTTTATTAACTATTTTTAAAGCTACATATTGCACGCATGTACATACATTTTAAAATATAAATATTTTTTGCATTTATATGCATTGTATAAGGCTAATTTTAAGAAAAAAGTTGTTAATATTAATTATATTAGAGGTATTTAATTAATGTTTTTGACTAATAGATTTTATGTAAATGAGCATTTGTTTTAACAGTCTTAATTGGATTCAATGTGTTTTATGTATAAAGAGAGTTGATTTGATGTCTTGAATTTGTCTGAAGAAGTTGGAGCATTGACTCCGATGAAAGCACTCACAATTAAATGGTGTGGTTTGGTGTACCTACAGTCTGCTTGCCTATTTGTTATTTTTACCAGTTTGTTTAGCTTTTGGAGTTTAATATAGTATACTTATTTCTGCAATCCTATCAAGTGTGAAAAAACTCTCAATGTAAACATTTCCACTTGAAGACTTTACAATATTCAGATGAGGTTGTTTTCCCAACAGACTTCGACATAATCTACCAGATTTAATATAAATCTTTTTCATGCTAAAGAGTAAAGGTCCAATATTTTCCTTTTCACTCTTCTTTGTAGATTGTAATAATTTTATACAGACTGATAGAATAGAATTATGACACACATTTTATATACTGTTAAAACTAATCAATTATTTGAGGAAGGTCTTGGGGGTAATTCAAGCGATTCTCCATGTAGGGATCATGATAAGGCTCGAACATGGAACATGGCCACCGAGTAATACAGGAAACAAGACTCAGAGCATTCACTAGCTTCCCTAAACCGTGTGGACACGGAGGTGTCTGTGGAATGCAAATCACCTCATCCATTGGTAAAAAACATGCAAATTAGCTGATTTTGCAATTCTGCAAGCATAAATATACCCATGTAGGTTACATGTAAGCATCCAAAATGTATGCGGTTACAAACCGTGTACGGGAGGATAAAAATGAAACAGGGGCTGTAACAGCCCAAATAAAAGGTGGTATAATGTCTAGTAGGAATGGAAATGGTCAAAACTATGGCCAGGGAATTAAAAAAGTAATGCAATATATTAAAAATTAAACTTTTTTTTTAATACATATGCCACGTTTAAGCAGTGTGCAACAAAGTGCAAACATGCTATTTTGCAAAAAAAAAAAAAGTGGAAAATATGACATTTACAGCTATGCAAAGTTATTGCATACAATGGCAAGTTATAGTGGTTGTTAAGGACATAGGCTCTGGTGTATTGCAGTATCCAGGGTATACGCAATTAGGTGTATGTAAATGAGCCATGTTTATTGAATAGCAAAATGGGCCACCGTGTCCACAAGTACTAACTGTATAAGGGCTAGAACCATGGTGGTGTAGGCAGAAGAGACAGCTGACATGAAAAGGGGGTGTATCACGGTATGTGTAAGCAGATTGGAGCTTAGCGGTACCTGTTTGTGCTCAGCTAAGCACAGCTAAGCCTGGGTGTGTGTCTGAGGCTGCTAAGCTTAGCCCCACAGTGTGTATTTCAGCTGGTTAAAGAAAGCTAAGCATTACCATGTACAGGGGAGGGCTCTTTCTGTTCAGTAATGTTTACACTAGCTCCACGGGTTTATGCAGAGCACTGCAGGGTTTAGCAGTGGAAGAAATGAAAAAAAAAAAAAGCAGGGGGAAATAGCCTGGGAAAGCCAGTCAAGCATAAATGATTGATAAGCCTTGCTCCACTCACACTGGTCCATTCAAACCCCTCAATAGTATACCTGGCAGGTGGAATGTATCATAGTCAGCTAATCACACAGGTTGCATCTGCAGCACATCAGTATAAAGTAAGCGTAGACCCTTCAATCTGATTTTTCCCACATACTCTGCACCATTGGAGTACATACTTGGGAATTTTAACACACAAAATGATAGGGGCTGTTGTTGCTCTGCTACATCTGTATGCACTACAGGTTGAGGTCAGTGATGATGATGATGCTGGCAATAGGCCCAGACTGATGATGAGAAGAGTGTTTAGGCCCAGGGTAACCTTTCAGGGGCTATATGGGCTGGAGATAGTAGAGTGCTACAGGGCGGACAGGGACATACTACAGCAAATCACTGAACTATGCTGGCCACACCTCAGACCTAGAGCCAACAGGGGGAAACCCATCCCAGTGGACACAAAGGTATGTGTAGCTTTAAGAATACTAGCTACAGGTACTTTCCAAAGACCTACTGGGAACATCATGGGGATCTCACAGGCATCCGAGTCCAGGGTACTCCACCATTTTCTGGATGCCATGCTAACACATGCCAGTGAGCACATTTATTTACCCACACCCCTGAGGAGAGGACCAGCAATATGTGTCTCTTCCACCATGTAGCACCCTACCCAGAGGTACTGCGTGCCTTAGACTGCACTCATGTGCACATCAAAGCACCACCCGGTGAGGAGGGTAGAGTCTATGTCAACCGCAAGGGGTATCAATCCATCAACTGCCAGGTCATGTGCAGCGCCCAGGACATTATCATCAATGTGTGTGCTGGCTGCCCTGGCAGTTATCATGACTCCCACATCTGGCATGCATCACAGCTGTACCAGGCATTTGCCAGGGGGACCATCCTATACATCCATCTATTGGGGGATGCTGGGTAGGCACTGGAACCGTGGATGATGACATCCATCAGAAATGCATACATGCCAATGGAGGAATGCCATAATGAGGCACACACACAAACTAGGAACATCGTAGGGCATGTGTCTGGTCTGCTCAAGTCACGGTTCCGCTGTCTTGACATATCTGGTGGAGCTGTGCAGTACTCTCCAGCCACATGTGCACACATGTTCATAGTATCTGTCATGCTACACAATATGATCCTGTGGAAACAGCTGTGGCAGGAACATCACAGGGAAGGGACACACAGCCCCCCATCATTGCCAAAGTCTCCACAGGTACAGGGGGACTCGGGGGAGGAAACCCTTGAGCCTGTCCCTGTAGGCAGATGTAAGCATGACTAGTATGCCTTAGCCTTAGCAAAGAGGCAATGCATAGCACATACACTGACATCCTAGGGACCCAGAGACTGACACCTCACTCCAACTCACATACACACAGTAAAATGGATGCCACCCACATCACCCTGCATCAATGGGATGTGGCACTGGTATCACTTACCATGTATAGGCTGTATACTGCATGCATATGACAGAGTCATCCCTGAAGCACTGTCCTCTCAACTGCTGCTGGCACAAGGTAAGTCACTCTTTTTAACAATAAATGAATGGGGTAGTAGACTGTTGTAGCATATGTATGGTATTGCTGCATGTATGCATGGGAATGGACTGGGTTATCAGGATAGCAGCAGACAACGGACAGCTATGTGGGACAACAGGAACTTTCTCCCAAATAATGGCTGCCCCACAATATGCAGTAGGCCCCAAGCCACCAAAATCCACTGCACTATATGAAGGACTTACAAACTGCAGGGTCATAGGACAAATGCAAGGATATCAATGTTGGAGTCCCATACATACCTCTAAACCTCTTACAGCAAGAAATCTGTGCAAAGCCATAAAGAAAGGTGTGGCAAAGGCCCATAAACAGGGACAATTCATAAATATTGCTCTTACAAACATAGAAAGTTGAAAGAATAACAGGTGTTGCAGTGGTTTACTATCAAAAATTCGAAGCAAACTTGGTCAACCCACATATAGTCGACCGAAAGTATTCGAAACTCACATTGTCGAACACTGAGACTGACGAATCACAAACCAAACTCGACCTACGGACGGGTTTTAACATGGGTCGAGATAGGGGTGAGGTTTGTAGTTCGGCAATATCGGCGTTCAACATTGCCGAATTCGACATTCCGATTCTCGATGAAAGTGGAGTCGACCGAGTTCGCTTTGAATTTTTGATAGTAAACCATTGCAGTAGCATGAATAACAGGTGTTGCAGTAGCATGAATTCTCTGAAGGCCAAGAAGTCTAAAACTCAAATGTCTGTCATTACTTTCTAACTTCAGTCTTTAATGAGTTGAAATTAATTTTCCACACAACCACAATTTTATGAACAATGGACCCAAAAAATGAGACAGATGCCCCCCTCACCCAACACACCTGTGTTCACATAGAACTGCAGTAACATTTATGTTTGTAAGGTAATAGCAACAGACCACACATTTCCAGGGCTGTTACAATCAACTTAATAACTTGTTCCATTTCTACAATATGCAGGGGTCAACATGCTATGCTTGCTTGTGGTTAATAACATCAGGAAGCAGACAGCACTTACTGTGGCTGTTGTAGCTTAGTCATCTAAGTACAGTACTGTGGTTGACAGGGTCCGTGGTTTGAGACTGGCCATGCTAGCTCTTTTGCATATCAGCTACACCTATCGTAGGAATTGTGCACACTGTCCAGAAGTCAATATTTGTTACTGTAGGAAAGCTGGACAATGGAGGGACAGGGGGCCACACATATGGACAGTATACAGCTGTGAATAACATACACAGTGCCTAGTAGAACAGCAGATTGTGACAAGTCAGTCTAGTGTCAGGATATAAAGACTGCCACGTTACTGTGTCAGTACTAACAACAAGTCAGTGGGCATCATCCATACCCCTGGAATGACAAGGTTTCACAGATTGTCTACAAGTATGCCACATATATCTGTTCTGCTTGTCATAACATTGCATTTGCCTAGCAAGCTATTTGCAAACCAATAAAGGCTGATATGAAAACATCAATGACAGACAGTTGAGATGCAGATGCCATACCCATAAGAAAATGCAAGCTAATAAAAACCGTTCTACCAACTGTCTATGTTTGCAAGAGCAATATTAAGACCTTGTCCCCATGTCTGGGCCTGTGTCCGACTGTTATATATGGGCCTGTCCAGATGTCTGTCTGTAAGAGTTTGACAGCTATGGCCAACATGTAGCCTTATAATAACAGTGCAACACAAACCGTCTGAGAACCACTGCAGATGAATGGGGCACAATGATGGACAACCTGCTAAACATGTACAGTCAGAGGTGTGAAGTCTGTAACCCTGTGTGTGATGTTATGATTTCTACCCTACTCACACCATAACTACAAATACATAACAGCAGCAACTGTGGACAAAGGCTGTGACTGGACTGCAGAAGGACATAGAGACATATATAAGGGGCAGGGGAACCACTGGCCAGACAAACTTAGAATGTGTACACTACAACAATCTGTGCTGTAACATAGTTCCCTGCAGTGTATGGAGTCAGTAAACAAATGTCTGCTAGTGGTTCCTCACATTACGCTATACTGATCTGCCAGTGGCATACCAGAAAATCACAGTGCTATATAGAATATACCACACATATTATGGAAAACTCTGTTCAGTCCAATGCAGTCTGTACCCACCCCAGGATATAACTTAGCTAATAAGGATAACACACAGCCAGCAGATCCCTCAGCCAGTATAGCACTGAGGTGGACCAGAGTACAGGTAGCCCTGGACTGGAGTCCCACTGTTACTATTGAAGGTCATACTGGGCATGCTCCTACACTTAGAGAATTATAGCCCATGTCTAAACCCACATCTGACTATAGAACTGTGTTGTCCATATATGCCTTTGCATACACACAGCTATGTACACCTTAACTGTCACTCATCACCACATTAGACGGGATTACCCTAATCTCATCTATCTGTATGTGGCACATATAAGATATATCTGCATCTGATGAGTGTGATATATATATATATATATATACATATATATATATATATATATATATATATATATATATATATATATATATATATATATATATGTAACGAATATAACAAGCATAAACAGGCAGACACAGGGGGAGAGAGACAGAGACACACACACACACACACACACACACACACACACACACACACATAGATATATATATATATATATATATATAGAGAGAGAGAGAGAGAGAGAGAGAGAGACAGAGATAGAGATAGACATAGAGAGAGAGGGATAGAGGGAGAAAAACACCCTGAAAGGCATATAGTGAAGTACTTCTGCAGTAAAGGGACTGCATCCAGACAAAAAGTGGACATTACCTCTGTATAGCCCTCAGTCAGTACAACAATATATTAGCAGCATGGCTGGTCTGGTATGTATCTGTGCAGACATCTGCACCAAATGGAAAGGCTATATTAACACCCACAAAGGTTATCCGTGGCCTTCAACACCTGTGCCATACAGACAGCCTTGAATCAGTACTGCCCCAGTCGTTATTGGACAGGATGTCCACAGGTGGGCTGTGGTATGCCTAGATGGCAATGTTGTGCTCAGCCCTTCAACAGCTGCCCCATGTGTATTAGTATAACTCTGTGCACATTACCAGCACAACAGGCTTGAATCACATATGACACAGCAAAAAAACAGCTGGAGAGACAGTTTGTCTCTAAGAGGCTGCCCTGTGTCAGGAATACACTCCCGCAAAAATGTCAGACAGAGTAGCATGCCGACCCTCATCAACTACATCAAGGTTGAGTGGATGTCAAAAAAAAACATCTGTCCCAGGGGTCCAAAGTGTGTCAAGCAATGGCAGGACCAACAGATGTTGATAGATGAGTCTGTTGGGGATACAGTACTGGATAAGCTTATAAGGGACCCAGGGCCAGTACAGTAGTAACCTCCTCTGTACCTATGAACCTGTGATCCAACAGAACTCCCAGGTGACATGCGGCAAGAATAGCATGCTGTGTCAAGGAGAATGCATGCAAGGTATGCTGTCTGCCCCCATTGTCCCTCACACACTGTTCCACGCATGCATACCTAGATAAACATGGGCACATACAACTGCACCTTACTGATGAAAAAGGTCTCTGTGTTGCCACTCCGCCATCCTCAGCTAACATAATGGCAGCAGCCCACCATGAGTTAGACACACTGAAACCTGGAACAGAAACAGACTAAGGTCTGTGAGACAACAGTCAGTCAGCAGTACTAACAGCAATAAAGCATCATGGCACAAAGGTACGTACACTTTGATGTGTACTCATGACAATTACCAGCAGACAGCACCTTACAGGCCATAGCACTACTACACTATACAAAGCCATTATCTGTACTATATTCACCCTGTGCATCAGGCACATATTAGCATGTCCCTGCATTGATGGGATGTGGCACAGGTATCATCACATGCACAGGGTGAGGTGTGAGGTTGGCAAAGGCCTAGGATGTGCCATACAGTTGACATCATGTCTGTGTGTCTGGTGGGGTGCTTGTCAGCTGGGCCATGGAGAGGAGCTGTGTGCATCTGTCAGTTATCTGCATGTGACAGTCGTATGAGTATGTGCATGCACACAGTCAAGTAATGTGCTATGTTGGACAGCCATGGACCATGCATGGAATAATGTACAGTTCACCGTTTCTGACCACAAACATGGGAACTGGTTCTGACAGGTGTGGCACAGGCAACACCATGCCCAAGTCCAGATGAAGTACTACTTCCTGACAGTGACCGGTGTCTGCCGGGTCTGTGTCCCTCACAGGACCACCCAGGACTATGTGCCCATGGCCTACCATGTTGTGGTGTGGGCAGCACCCTCCCGTTGGTAGTGCTGGTTGCACTGCCACTACAGCAGTGTGACTGTGAATGGCCACATGGGCTATCAGCTGATGTTGTTGCTGATCTACATCCACGTGTCTAATGCCCTACTCTCACCACATGTTCAAGTACAGACATAGCACGGTTAAGGACTGACAATGTCTCACCCCACCATCTATCCACTACATCAACAAAATGAGGTAAGGCATCACCAATGCCATTGAGGGTGTCATGCATGCCAGGCAGTGTGTCATTCATGACCCTGAGCATTCATCTGGTGAACTGGTCACAGTGTACCTGTGCCTCCATGATGGACATAAATCTGCATTGGGTGACATGTGGTGTGACACCTCTGATAGGTGCTGGATGGGCAGCTGTCCTCCCTTGAGCACCCCTGTCAATCTGCCTGAGTGGGACCTCACCAGCTAGCATCTACAGTGACATATGCCACAGTCCCCACACTCCCGTTTAATGCCACCATCCTCTGACTGCCCAATATCTGTGTCTGCTGGGGACTGGGTATGTGTGGGCATACTGACTGCGCGAGGACAGTGGGGCTGGGGATGTAATGTCAACCAATGGGACAGATCCAGTCCATCCCCCAAGAACCCCACCTGTGCATCACAATGGCCACTATCATCACAGTCTGATGACACACTGACATCAGGTTGTGAGGTGGATACACTCCAACCCCCAAAATCACCTGGAGGGGAAAACAACATGTCTACATGATTACCTGCACTACAGTGTTTGCTGATACACACACACACACACACACACACACACACACACACACACACACACACACACACACACACACAAACACACACACACACACACGTGAGTTGCTATGAAGACATTACACACACCACACCTTCTGACTGACGGCATGCACAACACACAATCAGACCACAACAGACACACTCTGGACAGACCCTGAACAACATGCAGTGCAGCTATGTGCAGTTAATGTTGGTAGTACTATACACCTGTGAGATACATGACAAGTCAGAGTATGAAATGGACCTTCACCTAACATACAGTGCACCCTTTTACACAATAGTAATGTATAGCAGACTGGCTACAACTATACAAAACTATGTACTAATATGTTACAAATCCTGCAGATATGGTACTGTGATTACCAATGAGATGCACTGCAATGAACCCCACCACAATTAAACATGCATGCATTGCAACATGGATATGCTTAACAGTTGTATGCATGGCAAACTTGCAGCCCTTAACATGCCTAGGGTATTGGTGAGCCATTACATGACAGTTCGACACTCACCAGCTACAGGTTGATGTACCCCAGCCACACCAGAGGTACCCATGGATTCATGGGGGATAGGTATTGTCAGGACACACATGTGGCATTGGTACAGGATAATATGTGCATTTATGAACATGTACAGTAGAAGCTGTGATACTACTCAAATTGCTGACATTCACAATATGTGTGCACATGTGTGCATTACAAATCCCCAACCAAAAATGCTGATTGACCTCACATATGCATACAGGTATGCAGAGGCTGCCACTATGAATGCTACAGTATTAACGTGATGAGCACTGGAAGCTTACCTGGACACTCCTCAGCTTTGGAATCTGTGCCACCCACCTCCATGACATATGCAGTGATACTTTCCTGTGAGCTGGTGGTTGAACCCAGGTGTTCCAGGAACCCCTCTGTGGCTGACAGTGGTGGTTGTGTAGCAGGCCCTCCCCCTGTGCCAGCACAGTCCCTGGCCACAGCTGCAGCCCTTTGCCATGCATGTTGTATGACATCAGAGGAACATTGTTGGACCTGTACATAGCTCGTGTCTCAGTCAGTAGCCCACATCATTCACTGTTGCTACCTGGTCTGACTATAGTACAGTGTGTTGATGCTGGTTGTGATGAAATCTTGACAACAGAACCCATTGATGGAGTCTCAGGGGATCATGAATTGCAGTGGTCTCAGCTTCTGAGAAGGGTGGGTTGTGACATTTGTACATCCCACCTGACAGACATGAACAGGGGCACACATCACAGTACTGCATACATTGCTCACCATTATGTACAGACCATGTGCATCCACTTTTGCCAGCACTATCCACTGCTAACCCCCACATCATAACCCTGTCATCTGTCAGCGCAGTATGTCTGTGGGTATCATCAACACAGTGGCAATACAGCATGTGTTGGCCACCTGATTTTGATATTTCATGCTACTTGCTGCATGTGCTATGAGGTGTTGCAATGCATGTATCTGTTACACCTATTACTGCCTGTTGATAACCTGTCTACATGGTGCAACAGGTACATGCATTGCAACATGTAGACAGGCTATGAACAGGCAGTAATAGGTGCAACAGGTACATGCATTGCAACACCTGTGGCACCTATTACTGCCTGTTCATAGACTGTCTACATGGTGCGCTGTGTAGTCAGCCTCCTACTGTATTAGTAATCACGTGGTCTGTAGGCCCACCCCTCAGGTCTCCCTGGCTCTTCCTCCCTCAGATTGTGGAATATATGGCTGACAATGTCCTACAGTTTCACCCAGCCAGTGACATTGATATGGGTGCCCTGGCACCATGTAGCACCTGCCTCATGTGCACTGATGGGCAGCCATCTACAAACACCAGCAAGGAACACTCTGTGTAGTAACTTGCAGTCCATGCTTTGTCCCTGTCAGGGCCATGTATCTGTCCCCAAACAAGTTGTCAACACAATCAGTACACCTTACACACCAGCCACATCTACACAACACACACAAACATCTGCAGTGGACCTTGACATACACATCCACAAAGAAAGTAGATCTCCAAGCCAGAGCCACACATGAATGCCACAGCCGTACACAGTTCATACCACACATGGACACACACCTGTGTCTCACAGCCACACAGGAGTCAGCCCATGTCAAACAAGTTGCACATAGGGGACTCCAGTGGAGACACACTGGTGTGCCTTTGACCTGGCTGTGTATGTGGATGGTGACAGTTACTTGTGTGTCATGTGGCATGCTCCGCCATAGTGCATACACAGTGCTGTCTCTTACCAATAGGTACAGTCATGGATCTGTTGCAGTACATGTTGGTGTGCTTGACCTGACATGTTTGTCCCTGGACTATATACACTGATGTATGACTGAGCACAATGGTTATATGTCACAGGCAGGTACGTCCCTAGCCTTATGCTGCATTATGTTGTCACCCAGACCGATGCCACAATACAATCAGGGAATGATTGCTCTTAACGTGCACATTTATCCTGTGATATTCCAGGGGTTCCAGTACATGGAAGTCTGGGATGATATGGTAAACAGACCACAATTTTCTGTGAAAGATGGCCTCCGTCTGTTTTCATTGGTATTCATGCATCTGCTACTGGTTATTGGCAACACCATAGTGACTCGATTATTAAAAGTGGTGAAGTTATCACTACCAACATACGGACCTCCACACTGTACAGGCAGTAAGATGCAGAGGGGACATTGCAGGAGCAGTTCACCATTGCCAGCACACACCTATTCAAATCACAACTAGCTACCGGCCAACACATGTGACCAGGCAGCCCATTTGGCCTATATGGACCTCATCAACTGCATTAGGAGTTGTGTCTGTACCCTGATCTTGGGTCAGTTGAATGACCCTAACATACATTGTTAGACATACCCATGCCAGCACAGAAATGGGCAGAGAGCCATCAACAGTGGACATACAAACACTTTGGTGTGACCATGGGCTACCCCCACATGATGTGAAGGTGTATTGCAGTTGACATTACACAACACAGGGTACCACTGCAGCATATCTACAGTGTCATTCTCTGTGGCAAAGCAAACATCAGGCGGTCACATTTGCAGTCACCATCACCAACAATACCCATCTAGCTAGGGCCAGCCATACATACAAATCCAACATGGAATACATCCTCTGGGGAGTATACACAGTCTAACAGCCCCTAACCCCTCATTAAGTACTGGCACCAATATCCACACATGCACATAAGTACTATATGTGCATTTGTATAGATGAATGTAGTCAGGTATATCCAACAGGCCTACATCATCCTCTGCTAGGATATGTACACCTTTCTGGTGGATCTCTGCAATACATACTGTCCATACAGGGAGACATACTGCTGTCTGAGACAAAGTAAGGAGAGGTGCCCAATTTGGAGGAATGTCTCCATAGCAAGTACATGACAATGGGATCAGGCCTGCAAATTTGCACAACAAACACAGAGCTTATATTGTCTACAGCCACTACAGACAGTCATCTCCCCTACTGCACATATGTGTGCAACAGTACAGGAAGTACCTGCAGGTGCTCATTTGAGGTGCTCAAGGACACCTGCTATACCAGTGCTGTTGCTATACCATACTGGATACCTGACAGAGTCAGTGTGAGTCTCACCCCCGTCTTTCCCAGCAGTACATTAGGATAGCCACAGTACCTCCCTGTCTCGTACATGTAAAGAACAGGTCACCACTGCCATGTGAACGTCATGGTATACATCTGTCATGGGAGACTATCACATCACAGGATGCAGCCTACATGACCTTAACCATCCCTTAAAACACCATAACAAACCATATTCAAAGGAGGACTGAGAACTGCCTTTGTCCCAGTTGTTTCTTGGATGACCACTGTCACCCCTTTAGAATAAGGTGTTGCGTCCCCACTCAGTAACATGATAGATCCAGCAGCCTAACTAGGTTGTTCTGCAAGACCATAGCACAGTTTGTAGAGAACCCCAGTAACAAGTACAGTGGCGACCTGCACACAATCCATCATGCACACTTAGGCTTTGTCAATGAAGGGTGCATGTCTGTTACAATTAGTTGACCTGTATGACACAGTCACCAAAGCCATGAACAGGGAGTGACACTGCAAACTGCCTACATTGACCTGGACAAACTTTTTGACAGTATAAACTCTGTGGCCATTACAGACATAACACTCCCATGTATGCATCACACCATATGTTACCATAGAGGTAGCACACCAGTGCACTGACATGACCCACCTATTACACATAGGGGAATCCACCTCAAGCAGTTGACCCATAACTACATGTGTAACCTGTTTTTCCGGGTTTGGGCCTCTGTTGTGTGTGATGTACACTCCTGAGGTGCATGTAACAGCCATTAGCCTATATCCGGCCATGTCTGCAGATGACTGCATGGTGTGTGCCATCACTGAATGCCCTACTGATGTCTACATCTGCCTAGGAGGGTCTCACACAGATACATGACTGTTGCCATACACATGGCCTCAGGCCGCATAGCAAGACATGCAGTGTCAACCCCTTTGGGGAGAGTGACATCCCCACATAATATCACAGTACTAACAACATCCTAGGCACACAATCAGTCATGATGGAGCTGTGGACAAGGTCTTTGGCAACATGACATTTCAACACAATGTTGCTCCCATTGTAAGATACACCTTCTACATGGCCCATGTCATACATAAGGGTATGTCATCAAAGGACATGGGGTATACACATCCCCATATTCCCCTCAATGAGGCCCATTACTGTATCTAATTTCCTGTATGTCATTCACATCACACAGCACATGCAGCAGCTGAGGACATCACCAGGCAATACCAGGGCATCAAATATCTACCATACACCAATAGGCTATAAGGGCAAACCTCTACCAGGTTTCATACATATTCATCAGGGGTGACCTCAGTGTGGCATGCCAGGCAATCGTGGACCCCACATTGCTGAGACTGGTGCATGAGTGAAAGTCATGCTCCACTCTGTTAACACACACATGCACCTTCAACCTGGCATGTGACATGAGCTGGGCATGTTGGCACCTCAGATGTGTGTCTCATACAATCATCCTGCGGTGGAATGGGCACCCTGTCCGCATCAGGCAGGGTGGCCATTTACACCGTTGCAGGCATAAACTGGATAAATGGATGGATAACTGCACATGCACCCTTGGGATACCACCTGTGTCCCTGCTGGACTAGGGTATCAGTTGCTGCCTTGCATACACACGGGCTAACATCTGGCCTACAAATATGGCTGCTCATAGCTTAGTAACCTCATATGGTACCAGAAATACCACATATTGACTGAGTGCTGTGACAGACTGTGTTGTTATGTGTCCACAATCAACACTGCCATCAACTGTTGGGTGTCCCCTATGGGCAACGTTACAGTACCATGTCATCCAGCCTACACTAGGGTGTCCTGCTCATAGGTGTCTGACAGCTGCAGTACCCAGATGTTTGCGGAATGTGTACATGTGCCTGATAGAAGTAGACCCCCTGGCAGAGAAATGTGGATTTCTGGACTCAGGCTGGACAATACGTGATGGTTGTCCCCAGAGTGTAAGGAATGTGTCTGTGACATGCCAGACCCCTGGGAACACAGTATGGTACATTAATATCTGGTACTGTATTCATTCCCTTACATTGTATGCTCAATATGTATGCACTGCAGCTGATGCAGAGACAGTGTCCCCCACTACCAGTGACTATAAGCTGCTGTCATGCTGCAGGGGGTCACCAGGTATGCTAGCCATAGGTGTCAGGCAATGAGATACAGGTGTGTGAAGTACACAGTGACCTAGTCAGAATACACAAGGAACTGTCAGGGACACCTGGACAATCTTTGAAGTAAGCCTGTATGACATTCACGGACTGAGAGGGGCTCCCTGACAGTACTTGATATGATATGCCAACTGTATCCAGTAGCAGTCATATGTGAGTTGACCATTGCTGGGATAGTCCAGGGCCAGAGCTGTGATCTGTCACTGCAGACAGAGTCATAAGGGATGGTCGTAGGTGCTGGACAGCAGACAAACAACACAATGTCAGTCCAAGAAATGTGGTTGAGACCTACTGTGTACATTCCTATTTCCCATGACTGCATCCCTCCATCTGCATTCCATTACATTCTTAATCTCTGACATACCTGGTATATTGCTGTACTCCTATGTGAGAGGAAATCCAGTTGTAGTCTCTTACAGAATCACAGTCTGTGTACATGAAGAAAGTGTCAGACCTGTTTACCATAGGCAGCAGCTTGCCTTTTGTAGGTAATTCTCATGAACAGGTGATTGCTTGTGCACCAATCTGTGACTCCCACTAGCTAATTGCATCGAGAGCAGCTGGGTTGCATTGCCATTAGCCAATGGTATGGGGACACAGTCCTATAATTAAGGTGTTCATATAGGCCTTGGCACTTTTCCTGGTCTGTGAGGAAGACATTACCGAGGTGTGGGGGCTACAGCATCACAGAGGGTATGTAGAAATGCTGTTCACTGTTTGGATTGATGTGTTATGTCAACAGTTTTGCATGCTATGTTTGGCCATTGTTAACAGAGTTTGTGATTCTGTGGCAGGTTACTGTTTAACAATGTGTGTTGGGCTCAGTAAGGATACAGGCAGATTCATACATCCTTTTTATCTAAATGTGCATGCTTTTGCAGTTGATGCTGGGTTATCAGCTGTGCATGTTTGTAGGGGGTGACTGTGATACATGTCCATGTCACCTGAACATCTCCCCAACCCTTTATGTATGGTTTTTGTGTGGGTGTCCTATTCTAGATGTTTGGGAGTTATGGTAGGTCTGTAGCAGTTACTTGAACATACAGCTGCATGTGTGGTAGGCCACAACCCCTGCATTCTGGGCAGGATTCATACTGGGGATTGTGAAGACATTGGGGCAGCAAGCTGTATATGTCAGTGAGGGAGCAATGTCAGCTGTTGTGTCACAGCAAGGCCAGGGTGAGGGTACCCATTACAGTCCAGGTGAGGCATGTGCTTCTGGTACATATGTTATATAGTAGTACCATTCAGGCAGTAGTAGGGGAGGTTTAGGACACATATTGATATTTGTGACATTTGTCCCACCCTCGAGGCCTTTGACATGCTACTGTCGGTGGCACTGACTGTGGTAGTAGCAAGCAGGTCTGCTGGACATTGCAGGGCTCGGTTATTTGTAGGTTGTATTACTAAGCATGTAGTTGTCGTGCAACAGGCAGGACTGTGGGCCTGAACTGTGGGTGTCCAGATGTCAGACATCCTGGGAATGTTACTGATAGAGCTATAGAGTAATTATTATGGGAGGTGTAGTTGCAAGACATATGTGCATGCATACAGTGTGTTACACAGGATTGGCATGAACATGTCTATTTGGATGGCTATGACATGTGACACTGACCTGTCTGTCATGCTTTTGTGAAATCAATCTGCACTGCCTTGCCATTACATCAGCACACAGAATAGCTTTGATGACAACCATGCCATATATAGGTGACATGACTGTGGATATTCTACAACAGTCTGTGCAGTTATTAGCTGTACCTGATATGGTGGGCCTCCTGCCAATCCATCAACATATCTTTGGCTGTGTACTGGTTCAGTGTCTGCATCACAGGCCTAGGTACACTGTCATTTATCACATTATATGTAGACATAGTGTCAGTGGTACTCAGGATATCTTCATAATAACACCAGTAATTCCCCAGAGTTGAGTTGTTCTACTAGTGTATTGCAGTGAACTGCAGTTCAGAGGGTCCTAGGGCCAATACTTGGCAAGGGAATATTTTTCTCTAATGTTGCATAACCATATTGCATGATATATTTAGAAAAAAAGCATTAACTCCTCAGAGCTGAGTTGTCCTAGTGGTATGTTACCCTGACTATAGCTCAGAAGGTCATGGGTTCAGTACTTGGCAGTGGTGTGTTTTTAACCTAATGTTACATGATATATTAAGAGAAAAGCATTAGTTCTCCAGAGCTGAGCTGTCCTAGTGGTGTATTACTCTGACTGTAATGCAGAGGGTCCTGGGTTTGAGACTTGCTAAGCCTGTTTTTTTTTTTTGTTGCTGGGCAGAACAGTGTCTGAATCAGATAGGGTGATTAAAGCAGTTTTAAGCAGGTTTGCGCAGGTTTGTGTGATGCACCATAAGGCTAAGCAGCGCTTACACCCGCTTAAACCTGCGCTATTTCCAAAAAAAGAAAAGAACAAAGGGGTGATAGGAAAGTGGTGAAATGGGGGCAAGCAGGGGGAAAAAACATTATGAAAGGCAGCTAGGGATGTGCAGGATCGGTGTAGGAAAGGACCATAGCTCTCCATTTCATTGTGAAGTAGCAGCTGTGCATGATGTGGACAATTTGGAATTTGGAAACTCACACCCCACAGGGAGGGGTGTGGGCGACATAACTTTGTTGATTAATTGATGGGATGATTAATTCATGACAGTATACATGGGGGCAAAATGGAGAGCTATGTATTGGATTAATTTTTTTTTTTTTTTGGGACAGATGTTTTTTTTATTTTTTATTTTTTTTAAGGTGAGAGTGGGATGTTGGGGAAGGGTTGTAGGTACATTTGAGAATGTAAGCTGGGTAGGACAGGTTGCATTTGCAGACAGACAAGACTGACAAGACAGTGGACAGGGGCAGTGTGTGACACATGAGGGGTAAACACCTTGGATGGGGAGGGTGGTTGGGAATCAGTGGACCAAGTGCCCCAGATGGAAAAAGTGGGACTGAGGTCCTGACCCATGGGCAGTCACCACTACCCCTTCACGGCCCTGATGGTGGCTGTGCTGGGGGCTAGGTGCTGCGGCCAGGCTGCCCCTCAAGGTGCGTCAGTCTGCTCTCTGTCTGGTGGAGGCAGTCATTCAAATCCTGCTGGATGAACCTCTGCACCATCTCTGAGAGCTGATTAAGGGTGACAGAATCCTCCCCACACCCATGCCCTGTCCCCTGAGGCAATTCCACCTAAGGGTGGTGCAGGACCAGCAAAGGAGGCAGTTCCAAGTTGGTTTTCAGATGTACTGGGACCTGGCACTGCAGCCAGATAATGTGGGACAGGCAGATCTGCTGGGATCGGCCTACTCAAGTGTGCTATGGTGTTGAGGTTTGTCAAAGTGTATTGGTTAGCCATGAAAAAAACATTTTAATGTTAGTTATAACAGCATGCATGGGTGTTCCAATTAACCCAGAACAATAGAATTGCATAGCAAGTAGAACACATGCGTAAATGGAATAACAATCATTATTGTAACAGCATGCCAGTAACAGTTACAGCAACAGGCCAACAACAGTAGAATTTCAACAAGATATGTTAGTATGCAACCATTGAAATATATGAACAATAATACAACACAAGTCCAAACATTAGGCTTTGAGAACAACATACCCATAGTATATGAATAATAATTAGTGATGCAGATAAGAGGTGGGGGGAGGGAAAACATTCCATTAACAACTGTATAGGCTCATATTCTTCACAACAGTACTGCTCAGTACTCTAGAGATCTGCCCATTCTTTAAATCTACCTGTGCCCTATAGCTTCTGTAGCACATAGATACCTGTTAGGCTGTCAACCTGGAATGGTATGGGCCAAGCTGTGAGAACTATAGGTACATAACTACAGGGGACTTGTACATGTCAGGGTTGCATATATGACTAACAAGGTGTACCCTGCACTGATGTTGTGTGAGTGTGCTACTGGCATAATTCAAATGGATTTATATCAGTGTCCAAGGTTATTGGCAACAGTGATCAATAGCCATGATAGCGTGTTGAGAGACATGTATTGGGAAGACTGCATGGTGTATATACCTATCCTGCTGTCATTTGTAGGCATGGGGTTGGACTATCAGCACACTTTCACAGACTCACCAGGTATACAGTACTACATCAGTACACAGTTTATTAGGATACCCTTCATACAGCTAATACAAACATTTCTTTACCTGCCAGCCCTGTAGAGAAGATATCTGTTAACACTACATGACTGTTTCTATAAATAGTCAGGACTACTTGTCTGTTACTATAACTACATCTTAGTACCAGTCCCTGGATTCAAACCCTGGTCTGTGTGTGCAAAAATGAACACCATATCTATTTCTTATCACACTGAGCTACTGGGCCACTACTCTGTGCTGCATAACTGATTTGTGCCTAAAACTCACTTGGTTGCAAAGTCTGACCTGGTAATATATGTAGAGTGTCACAGAAGACTGCAGTGACAGTTGAGCATACATGCATGAGATTCATGCATGACAGATATATTATGTGAACTGTGTATTAGTATTTGGAATGCAGGTGTACACATCTAACCCCTAGTGGATGGGAATATGTGTGATCTTTCTAGACCATATCAGGATGCTGGGTTGCATACTCGACCCATATACATTTGCACATGCTATATTTGCAGCCTCCACCTATTAGTCTCATGCTTGCCTGCATCAAGGTACCTGCATTCAGGAATACATATAGCTGAAATGCAAATTTTAACAGAAGACAATCCTGAGGGAAACACACTATAATACATTACACATTACTATTCAAGGGTCAGATCTTAGTGCAGAACATATATCAAACTGCATTGTATCTTGTTGTACAGCTCCACATCTACGCTTTAGCATAACAGTTCTTTATCAGACAAACTTCACTCACTTCATGGTGTCATAGACATATTTGCTGTGGAGCACCTGTACAATTGTATTTCTTCAACAGCAGACCAGAATAAACACAACAGTTGGAGGAAAGAACTTTATTGAGGGTGAAATGACAGTGATTTATTACATTCAAAATTCTGACTTCAGTTGTACTGCATATCCTGCAGATGATGAATGAATGTCATTTGTTACCTTCACAGTTGCAATCAGGGTGCACTTTATTACAAGATCCTTAGTATTAATATAGTATATACATCTGTCATTCCTATACACTATTACTACAGTATTAGCTTTCTTTTATCAACAGTAGCTTGTTTGATGCCTTCATCTGTATTGCACAGTACCTGGCATTACTGAGTTATATCAATGCGGGTGTATGAACACATTTACTGCAGTACACTCAGAACACACTATACCTACTGGCAGTAGACAATGTACTCTTTCTTATTTATTGTACTATATATTGCAAGATAGGTCTGTACTCACCACACTGTTGGCACATCCTCACTAGGCACCCTGTGTGGGCCTCTAAGTTGTGAGTCCTCTCCTCTGCAGCTGTGAGAAGGGAAGCACACCATTAAAATACTTGTCTATCACATATTCATGCTAGAATTTCATAAAGCTATGCTTCCTATACTTACAAACGTCTGGGGTATTCCCCACCTGAGCATCTTGGATCCATTGGGCCAAGACCACTCCCTTCCTCTGCTTCAGGTCATTATAATGATGATACACCTGCTCACCAATGCAGGGGATTCCACTGGAATTGGTGAGCTCACGTGCCAGACAGTCCCATGCCTCAGACTTGTATTCAGAGCCTTGGTACTGGCCCTGCAGCAATCTGGCATCATGGTCTTTAACTAGAAGTCCAACCATGACCCTGGACTCCAACATGCCCCAGCAATGCACCCAAAAGCACTGTCCCTCTCCAACTCCTGTCATAGTTCCTGCACAGGTCAACTCCAACAGGTTCTGGCTATATTCCCACCTGTGCAGTTTAAATAAGGCTATTTTCCCTCCCTTTCCCACCATTGGACCATTTTTAAAAATGCTAAGCAAAGCCCACCTGTGTGCAAACCCACTAAGCTAAGTTGAGCAGTGCTTAAAGAGGTAAATGCTTAGTGGTGCTTAGTGGTGCACAGACCCGCTTAGCTGACCTGAGGACTACTTAAACTGGGAGTACTAAGCAGTGCCCAAACCAGCTAATCATAGCTGCATGTTGCTAACTACTACTAAGACAGGTCCTGTTTAAGCTTTGCTTAGCTTGGCTTAGCAGTGTTTAGCAAAATTTAGCTAAGGGCAGACAAGACTTTCACATAATAACACAAATATTTATTGATATTAGTCATTCTTGATTATTATGTGTTTGTATTTTACTTTACCTGACCTCCTCAAATATCTTCACTGACACTGGGAGTCTGGACCAGCTGCATTAACCTGGTTGACAAATATCAATAGGTACGGCAATAAAAAAAAAAAAAAAAAGAAATTTAACTAGGAATGCTTTCCGATGTAAAACCTGAATGGCCTTTTGTGGTATTCAAACCGCATACCTACTGCACAAAAAGCTGTGACTCTAACCATTCAGCTAACTCAGTTGTGAAGATTTCAGCTATTCATTTCTATATAGCTTTTCATTATGTTTAAGCACTGCTAAGCAAAGCGCTGCCCAAACACCCTCAGCTATGTTTAAACTTGACAAAAAAAAACTTAAATATAAAAAGACAACTGACATTTGCACATTTAATTTCCATGCATGGGACTCTGACAGTACAAGAGGTGTGTTACAGACACTGAGACACACCCCCTGTGACATAAATATATAATTCAATACATAACTGTCCAAGGACACTTTCTATATTCTTTTAGTGCCGTACGGCACTTTGAAATTACTAGGGGTGTGTTACAGGCAGTATAGCACACCCCCTGTGTTAAATCATGACTCACTATATAATTAAGTGTCTGTGGACACTTTATGAAATGTAGTGCCATATGGCACTTTCACAGTTCAGCAGGTGTGTTACATATCTGCGAGCACTGTAATACACCCCCTAGCACTGATTCAGTAACAGTGTACACGTCTCTCCCTCAGTAGCACACCTTCATTAATATGCAGGACACGCTGCTGAGGGGGAGCTGCAGACATGGCCACAATACAATATATCCAGAAACAACAGATACCACAGCTTTGAAGGGAATAAGGTTTTAATAAACCACAAACAAAGACATGAATTCACTGTAAGCGCTTTCGCGTTCCCTTTGAACGTTTCTTCAGACAATGTAAAAACAATTTAATTCCAAGTTTAAATAGCAAAAAAGCAACCAAAACACATTGTTAAACAATTAATTAACCTACAAACTATTAAAGTAATAGCTCATAAAAACCACATGGTGGCACTATTTTGTAACTTAAGAAACACGTTCACAGTGTTTAAAAACAAATGCCTAATGGAATGGATGAATGAAATTGTTTTTACATTGTCTGAAGAAGCGTTCAAAGGGAACGCAAAAACACTTACAGTGAATTCATGTCCTTGTTTGTTATGTATTAAAGCCTTATTACCTTCAGAGCTGTGGTGTTAACTGGTGTTTCTGGATATCTTGGACTATTGTTTGCTATACCAAAGTTCTTTATCCTCAAGTTGTCATCTGCTTTTTTTTTTTTTTTTTTTTTTCATGGAAACATTACACTCCATGTAGGAATTGCACTATTAATAAACAAAATCCACCAAACAGAGAATTCCATCTCCAAATGACAACAAATAACTGTATGAACCAAGGTGGAAGGAAGCACTAGGTAGTTGAAGTCCAAGAAGAGCAGTTTATTAAACACAACAGAATTAACGCTTGCATAAACTCCACATACGTTTTTGTAGAGGCCTTGGTGGACAAAGTTAGTCCACCGACTGACCAATTACATATAGTTTTGCATCTTATGGAGCTTATACTAAAAAATAATTTTATTTTTTATGGAGGTGAGTACTTCCACCAGATTAAAGGTGTAGCAATGAGGGCTAATTGTGCCCCCACTTACACCAATATTATTTTGGCTTGGTGGGAGAAAAAATTTGTATTTAATTCTAGATTTAGTGGGTGTTGGACTCACTATCAGAGATTTTTGGATGATATCTGTATTTTTTGGAAGGATACTGAGGAATTACTTTGTGAATTCTTGCAATATCTGGAATTTACTACTTCATTTTTGCAGTTTACTAGTAATATTAGTTACAACAGGCTTGATTTTTTGGACATGAGCCTTTTGAAAACATCTGGGGATATCAGGTTGAAAGTGTTCTGAAAGAACACTTTCTCCAAGTCCTATTTACATTTTTCAAGTGCCCACCTTTATATACAAAAAAATAATATTTTTAAGGGTCAACTTATTCGGGCCTGTAGGATGACTTCATTGGAATGAGATTTTGAGGTTGAATGTGATTTTATTGAGGGTCTCTTTTTAGAAAGGGGATATCCTGGAGAAATTTTGAAGGACATACAAAGTTATGTAGTGGATCTTCGGCCCTCCAGATATTACCCCTTGTTGGGTAGGGGTTTTGCGACTGATGGTAAACAGCCAGCTGATAAAGAGGTTTTGGGTTATGCCAGAGCATTTTCCCTGGATTTTAATACTGATTCAAAAGTGATTGTTGAGGTGATCAGAAAAGAATGGAATCAATTCTGTTCCTTTACTGACCTAAAAGGTATAAAAAAGAAGCCCATGAAGGTTATATACAAAAGGGGTAAGAATTTGAAGGATTTGTTTGAAGGGGCAAAGCCCCTTAAGTGTGGTGACTTAAAGAGGAGGAAAGGAACTTTTAAATGTGGTGCCTGCACACAGTGTTCTTTTATTTCTGACATAGATTGTGTACATATTGCCAGCAGGAATAGAAGCATTTATGGTAAATGCTTTACCAAATGTAATACTAGTGGGTTAGTTTATTTGGCAACATGCAAAATCTGTAGTAGTTTCTATGTGGGCAAAATGGAGCAAAAACTTAAGAGACAGGTCTATGAACATTCATATGATATCAAAAAGGGAACCGTAAATAATGCCCTATACAAACACTCGCTGGTTTGCCCTCAGGCAACTTTTGTATTTTTTATTTTAGAGGTGGTGGTCACTGATGCCAGGGGAGGTAGGTGGGAGACCACCTTGGAGTACATAGAATTATTATGGCAAATTACTTTAGTGGCAGCCAAACATCCTGGATTAAATGAAAATATTTCTGTGGCCCCTTTACTTAAGCTTAGGGCTGCAAATTGTAAAGTTTTTTACCTATGACATCTTTATATTTTTATATATTTGTTTACATTATATATCCACATTTATTTATTTTTTTAACATGCATGCTGATTGTAATACATGTTTTTGTAATATATATTTATTGCTGTTAAATTTTGCATATGGTTAGGTATCTATTGTCTTTTAGCTCATGTCCATTGTGTCTCCATATAGGAAGTTTTTACTTAGTATTGCTCTGACCAGTTTGGTTCTACATTATCGCCACCTATTTATTTTATTTTAATTAGGCGTTGGGATCTAATTAGGCAATGTGATTTTCTATTGGTTAGGTAATACAGTGTTAGGTTATATTAGGATCAGTGTATGGGTGTTAATTTTATTCTGATGAAATGAAAATGTATGTGGAGTTTATGCAAGCTTTAATTCTGTTGTGTTTAATAAACTGCTTTTCTTGAACTTCGACTACCTGGTGCGTCCTTCCACCTTGGTTCATATAGGAATTGCACTATTTCTACACAGAGTTTATTAAATCCAGGGGTTGGTCTTATTCCATGATATATTATCCATTTATCTGTTTCTTTTTCATATTCAAAGTTTATACATGCCATAGTTTTGTGTTTTTAGCCATGAAAGCTCTTGTACTACCCTCAAAACTCTTTCCCCTACAGTTACTAAATGTATTCTTTTAGAGCTCTTGTTGCATCAAAAGGAAGGAACATATTAAAACATATTTAATTAACATGTTTGAATATAACTTTTTTGTAGTTTTTAGGAATGTGATTAGTATAAGTTGAAGCTATATTGCATAAACCAACCACATTTTATTTTTTTACTATCTCAGTGGCAGAGGGAAATATTTTCATCTTATACAAATTAAACTGACATTGGTAATGCTTCCAATTTGCAGTATAATTACTGTCCAACCAGAAAATGACTTTGAATGAGGCAGCCATTGTGTAAGTTTCAAGGTTGAGTAGTTTGATGCCCCCTCTATCCCATGTTTTGATATGATGTTTATATGCTAACCTCAGTCTCATGGGATGTCATAGCAATTTCAGAAGAGTACTGTTGATATGCTTAAACTGAGTCTTGTCTGGGACAAGTAAGGTATTTTGAGCTATATGCAAGACTTTTTTGTAATATTTTTTTAAAAACACCTTTATTGAATTATCCCTTAAGATATAGGCAACATACATTTATTTAAAACAAACCATGTTAATATGTTCATGGTTACCAACGCATCTCATCACATATATTCTTTTATGCAATTATCATTAATCCAACATTACATAAAATGATCAATTCCAACCTTTCATTAAAGCTCACTCCTCCTCCAAAACATTATTCTGCATGTATTGTTACCATAATTTCCATTTTATTCTAAGTAATTTGCTTCTATCCTTTTTCATTGATTCCACTTCCAGTTATTTGCTCTGTTACAATATTCACTACTTCAAATACAGTTGCTTTAGATTTTGATTTCCATTTTCTAATAATTGTTTTGGCAGCCACCAGAATTAAACTTAGCAAGACTTTTCATGTCTAAGTAATTCAGATGCTGTATCCCAGCTCAAAATAATCATTTCCTTAGTTTAACCCACTTGCTCACCCAATATTTGTGACAGAATATTCTATAGGTAATTTTTAAAATCTGTCAACTCATTACTCCCAAAATATGTTCCCAGTTCTTTCTCCATCACATCTATTTGCTTTCTAACTGATGAAAAATTCATTGGGGTTAGCTTGGGTTATAAAATTACACGTACGAACACTTTCAGGCAAAATCCTAATTCATCCAGACTTTGTTATGAATTGCTTATCCAAGCTCTCTTTCCAATTTTTTCTAACCTCCTCTGATTGACTCCTATAGCTATTATTGTACAATAGTTTATATGCTCTACTAAATATCCATTTTTAACAGCAGCTTCTGCTTTAGAGTCATTTACAAACTCTGCCAAGACAGGTGCTTTGATAAGGAGTCCCTTTCCCATTTCTTTTTGCCTGTACTCTGATATCAATTCCTGATAGGCAAAGCAGTCTCTAGCCTGCAGTCCAAATGTATTCTTGCCCTCTTCCCACTCAATTACCTTTCCTTCACTGCTTATTTGCTCCCAACACCTCGGTTCTATTGTCGATTTTCTCCAGTAAATTATAGGCCCATCTAGGCTATTCCATGTATCCCTAATTGCCATTATCCCATCAGAATCTCCTTACAGTATTCTTGCATTGGCTTAGCTCTTTAAATATGTTTGGCAAGTTTATGAATATAACATTCTGTATGGCTCTTATTGTCCTTAAGGATCTGCATCCAAAGTTTCTCTCTCTCTCCCCTTATTTATTAAATTCCCCCTCTGCTTTATCATCACTTTCAACTTTGAAGCATAGCTTTGTGTTTGTGTTATGTATATGAGCCTTACCTGTGTAGCTCTAAAATATTCTTCCAAATCAAGTAATCCTAAGCCACCTTGTCCTATTGGAAGGATCAATGTATCCCACTTGACCCTTGCCCTCTTGTCCTCCCAGATAAAATCCTTCAACTCTTTATAAATTATTGTTCACAGCTTCTCTTCTGGATGATAAAAAGTATGCCTGACTGATATATAAAACTAAAGGGACTAAAAACATTTTCACTGGTTGCATCTTGCTATCCATATCCATAAAGAAGACCTTCCAGTTGTTCAGTTTGTTTATTATATTTTTAGTCTCTTCTCACATATACGTAGCTGCCATAATAGAATCATTTTTAACCCATACCCCAAAATACTTCATTTTATCATGTCCCTTTATATATGCAGATTACTAAACCAATTCATGTGTGGATGCATAGCTTATAGCTATAGCCTTTGTTTTGTCTTCATTAATTTTATATCCCAAAAAGACTTAGAACTGTCTCAGAATGTTTCACAACACTGAGATGTCTTTTTCTGGTTTTATTAGGTATGAAATAATATCATCTGTATAAACCCAACTTTTCTTAGTTGTCATACTAATTGTATCCTTGAATTTCTGAGTCCCTTATTTTCATTGCAGGTGGCTTTAAATATAATGCAAATAACAATGGGGAAAGTGGTCATCTCTGCCGAGTCCCTCTATTTAGGTGCAACTTATCATAGAGTACAATCCCATTTTAATTTTTGCCTCTAGTCCCTCCTACACCCCCAATTAACCTTACTGTATCACAGAATACAAAGCCTACCTTATACTCATAAAGTCCCAACTTACTCTGTCAAATACTTTTTCAACATCAAGACCCAACAAAAACAGCAGTATTTTCATACAATTCGCTTCCTCTGGACCATTATTGTTCTTTTAATATTGTCAAATGTAAGCCTCCACACCATGAAACCATATTGATCCATGTCTATCAATTTGGCAATACCTTTGCCATTCTTTTAGCTATACACTATACACCTAAACATTTTATAATCATGATTTAAAGTTTAAATGGGCCTATTTGAAGCTGGGTCTGATGGGTCTTTATAGTTGTCAGGTTTTACAGCCATCACAGCTTTCATCCAAGATGTTGGTGCTTCCCCTCCTTTTAAATACTGTTAAACAAAATCTTCCAGATCTTTATCCCTTTCTTCCTTCTTAGCTTCTAATCGTCCACATGAATACCATCTATTCCTAGAGAGTTTCCTGCAGATTTATTATACATCACTGTTTTTATCTCATCTCCTCCTATCTTAACTGCTAATTGTTGAGACTCATCTTCCTTTAACCTTAGCATTTGTATGTCTTCCATTAAAATTTCCACTTATACTCTTTCTTGATTTTTGCATTTCTTTGTTTCATACAAATTGCCCTTGTTATAGGTTCCCTAAGATTGGCAAACCCTTTCTACTTTCTGTTGTCTAAGGTGTTGTGCTAAGAGTTTTTGTGTTCTGGAGGTATTATCAAAAAATAGTTGCTTAGCAGCAATCTTTCTAAACTCATGCATATTATCCAGATACTCCCTTATTTTCTCTTTAGCACTCGGCATTTGTGTTTCATTTTGTTCTGTGAGATCCCTCTTATTTTGCAGAACTTTAACCTTTGTAAGCCCCTATAAATAATTCTTGCTGACTATTAACTATATCTGTCTTTCTTTTATTTTTACCCTATTTTTAAACTCCACTTACATTTTATCCCACACACTAGCTATAACTACTGAAGAAACTTCAATCTTCCCTAATAACTCTTGAATAATTTCCACTACCCATTTCTTAAATTCCTCTCTTTTTAATAGGTAAGTGGGGAAGTGCCAAAGGCTCATTTTTACTTCATTACCTTGCATTTTTACCTTAGTTGTTATTGGCACATGATCTGAAATATTTATTGGATGTGTGTCAAAGCTTTCAATTAAATGCACATGCTCCTATGAAATATAAATTGGGGAATATGTAAATTCTCTGAGTTCCTTCTACTGAATTCGCATTTTATACCAAATATTTTCAAAAATGTCTTCAGAAAAATTGTTCCAGTCTCTACCTATAAGTAATATTCCCTGTTGAAAGCTGATTATTTCTCCCAATTTTTTAAGCTCTGTAATAGCAGCTTTACATGGAATATACATACATGCTAGTATAATCCTACTTCATTGCCAGTAGACTCTAAGTATGACAAAATTCCCATTACTATCTTTTCCCCTCTTCTACCACTATTGGGGCTCCTCTAAGAATTAGTGTTCCCCTTTTCCTCTGTCCCTGATATTTTGACTATCCATCCTGAATCCTTTATTTATCAAATGCCCATACTCACTTCTTTCCAAATGTGTCTCCTATAACATTACTGTTTGAACTCTGCATTTCTTAGATAATTCAATACTCTTACCTATCTGTCTATACCTGTGAGGCAATTCCCTTTCCAAAATAATATGTTTAGTGTAGCCATTATAAGAAGAAGTTATTATTCTCACCCATAGTTCAACAGCTTTTTAAAATGTAATTTGTATTACATGCACCCACTAATGTTTGGCAGGTTGATCCTTTATGCAATTATTTCTTGTCATTTTCATTTGAATCTGTCACAATTTACAAGACTTTATGTTTTAATGAAAACTCTCAGACAAAATAAACACCCCCAGAACACCTTTATAACCCATTAACTTAAAACAAACACACAAAACTAGGTATAGCTTCAAATGAAGTTTAACCCTCCTGATAGGAACAATTGCTACAAATCAACATCTGCACCCACAGGCATTAATAACCTAAAGTTAAGGATACCCATGCTAAAATGCATGTGCTTCTACTTACAATAATTGCTGTATATTCTTGTCTTACCCAGATGTGAAAAACAGCTTTTATGTTGTCAGAAAGCATTAACTTTTAGCCTTAAGAAAAAGTGCACTGGTTGTCTTTAAATAATACTAAATTGTATCCTGGTCTACTAAATGCATTAAAGTATTTAGTTATCAGAAAAAACTGCTATCTCTTATATACTTCCAATAATTTCAAGCATAATGTTTTACTGAACTGCTTGCCTTTGTACCTTTTAATTTTATACTTCTCTCAGTAAAGAATGTCCAGACCTCTTGATTTATTGCCTTCCCCTTTAGTCACCATGATTCCATGGAAAAATAAGAAAAAAATGTAGAGCTACATTGTGGTCTCTCATTTTTTAAAACCTAGCTGCAGGCACAAAAAATGTCATTAGATTAAGCCAATGGCATTAATCCAGAACTTACCTATGTAAAAGCAAAAGTAAACATTTCAATTCTACAGGTGTTATAATCAGTGCACATTTACACTGCATTTTCTGCCCCAGCAGACCAGGATTACAACTTGTTGACTTAAATGTATTTTGTCTCGCCTTTCTTCTCTTTTTATATTCTAATGCCTAGATTTCTTCAATCTAAAAAAGGGAGGAAAAAAGCACCAGTTTACTTTAATATCTTTATCACTTACAACAATCACTGAAAATACTTTACTATATAACATACAGTTTACATAATAAAATATTTTATACAAATAATGTTAAAACAAAAATTTTTTACTTAGTTACTTTTTTCTCTTTTTAGTGCCCTTCCAAACGTTAATGACATGATGTGGGGCATATGCTTGTCAGTCCCCCAACAAGTATTACAAAATCAACAAAAATGCAATCTTTCTCAGCTACTTTTGCTCGTAAATCAATGTTTTACAAATGTGACTGATGCTTTATAGTTGCGCATTTATTCACCAATTTCAGTGTTTCTGGTCTTTTTCCTGTTCATCTCTATATCCCAGCTGGAGACTCTATCAAGCATTTTCCTTTGGAACATGGGAATTCACTGTCAAAAGCTCTGCATGAGCCTTAGCATCAGAAGACTGGTAAACAGAATCTCTTTCTGTTGATGGCTCACCCTGTGCTGGATAAACTTTTAAATTTCTCCTTAGCCTGCTCTTCATAAAAATTACTTTGATCCTCCAAAAAATATATTCTGACAACAGCTGGATATAGCATCTTGAATCTTTTACCTACCTGTCAACATTCCCTGCTTGCCAGGATAAATTTGCTTCTCTTCTGCCTGGTGCACAGTGAATAACCATTTTCCACAAATACTTTACTGTCTCCAGTTTTTAATATTTTATCCTTATACACAGTTTTGTCAGGATCAACTATTTCTGCTGGTATGATTGCATCTTTAATAATACAGGTCTTGGCTGCTTTCTCACGGCCAGGTTTGGATCATACACACTGTGCCCTTTCAATTAACAAATCCTGCTGTGGAATACCAGTCCAGTTACTTATATGTGCTTTCATAAAATGACTACAGCCTCTGCTTTCCATTTTCTCTGGTACAGCAGAAAATCTGTACCAGTTTTTAAAACAGCTGTTCTTGAGCAGTCTAATACTCTTTCAGCATTTTCTTCATTTCAGTCTCTGACTTTTGCAATTTTATCAGTTCATTTGAATGGGTCTATATCACTTTACAGAAAGCAAATGTTGAAAAATTAAAGGAGTATGACTCTGGAATTTTCACACTAAATAACTTAGGTGTTATGCATACTAATACATATGGATGGATGCTTATTAGATATTATTATACAGATATACATTTAAACTTATATTTATGTTTATAGTGACCTAATTAGATAATGTTTATGATTAGATAGTCATGTGTGTTTTTTCTTGTATCTATCTGGTTAGCTCTTTTTAATTATCTACCTATATATATGATTTTAGTTCTTGTCACAGACCTGATGAAGGCTTTATTGCATTAGTTAGCTGAAAGCAATTTTAGTTAAAAGTCAGTCTATATATATATATATATGTTATGCTTTTCTTAACGACTTAATTGGGAATGTGAGTCACAAATATATAGGTAGTGCTTTCCTTAACTAGGATTTAGTTTGATCTAATCAGAAGTAGTGTGTGGGGGTGGGTACTTGCTGTTCTTAAATGCACTTTTATTGCCCTGTTTATATTGTTTGCCTGGAATAAGTAGGTTTAAAATTAAACAATACATATATTTCCATACCTACTTCTAAGTGTATAAAAGCTGATATGCTTAACATTGTAAAGTATTACTGATTTTATTTTGTTACCAAGGATAGTTTGTCTGTGATGAATAAAAACTTGTTGCTTTGGAACACTACCTGGGTTTCATAATTTTTTAGACATTATTGTGACTGAACACATCAACAAAGTTTTAAGACTAGTAGTTTTTCGGTTTGTTTTAATTTTTTTGTTTTTTTTTTGCTTTTCATTTTATTTTTTTTTACTTTATGCTAATATAGAAACAAAATGTTATAATTTATAATGGAATGGGTCTATATAGAGAATAGATTGTGGCATCTTTATTTTAGTTAAGATTTAGTTAATTAAGGAATATTTCCAAAAAGTGTATGCATTATGTGTTTGAATATTCAGCAGAACTTCAGACATAAAAGTTTATATATCTCATGAATTATTTAATGAATTTCAGTAGTTTTGTGATTTATTTTATTTGTGACCTCAATCAGATTTATGAGGAAAAGTTAACAATATCTCTTTCTAAATGTTTACTAATATTAACTTAAAATCAATGAATAAATAGTTTTTGCCACTAAGATAATTTATGCCTTGATTTAGGTCTTTTAAATTAATTTCTGAAGCCCTTAAGAATTTTTCCTTTTCAATATTTGCCTTGTCTTTCAAGCGTTTACTCTAATTTCTTTCATGTGGTTATAAACTATTTTTCTTCTTCTACTTAGACTATACATTCCTCTTGGAATTTATGATTCAGAAAAGCTTAGATTTCTCCAAGACTAATGGAGTTTTATGAGAAAGTCTATTTTGATAATTTGTGTTTAGTAGGTTTACACGAGCAATAAATATTTCTCCCCTTTTGAAAATGTAATTTCATGGCTTGTGGTTTTTAATTTCTTGCTCATTGTTCCAATGTCTAATTTTCTTCCTATACCAGAAGCATATTTTTTCCATGAAAACAAACTTTTATTGAGTCCCATATCATTACATTATTTTTATCTTCCTTTTTATTGAAACTCATAGCAATATTAGTTAGTAAACTGACACCCTTCTAGTTAAACTTATATTAGTAGGAATTCTATTAGTCGTTGCCAGTTTATCAACATTTATTGCTATTTTATCTTTTAGATAATTGTGGTCTGAGAAGGGACAAGAAATATTTTTAAAATTTTTGACTTAGCAAGTTTTGAGAAATAAAAATACAGTCTATTCTAAACTGAATGCCAAATGCACAATAATGGTGTGAAAATTCCAGAGAGTCATACTCCTTTAATTGATATATATCCTTCAAATTTAGTAAGCTTATTTAATTTTTCAGAGTTTTAACAGTGACAGGAATTATGTGTTCTCTTGTTACACTAGATTCCGATTTATTAAATATAAAGTTGAAGCTATCCTATAATTAAACAGCATTCCATGTTGAAAATTAAATTAAGATTATTTCCAGCTATATAACTCCCATGTCTGGTATCCAGTAGAGATTCAACAATGTCCAGATTCTATTGTTATATTCAACAACTGCAGTATATACCTTCCTTGTCTTTTTTCTGATTAAAATCTTGGGCATAATCCCCATAAACTTACCATAACTCCTGTTTTCCTCTTAAGAGAGGATTGATTGAATTTCCATTTATCTTTTTCTGTTTGGTTGATGTATGTTTCTTGCAGGAAAACAACTTGAGTTTGGTTTATTTTAATGTTAGCTATACTATAAATAACATTTTGAGAAAAAGAAGAGGCTCTATGTTTAGAGAAGGTAGTTAGAAATCTCTTTGTGGACAGGAAGTCAGCAAGGGTAATTTGAATACCTTAACTTATTTAAATTGGGCGTTTCTCTTTAGATTATATTACATTCATCTTTTCCCCCTCATATTTATTGGATTCAGCAAGAAACTTATTGCAGGTTAATTTAAAATGCCTGTAAATAGATTGTTGAAATTGATCCTCATTTGGTTAGAATGAATATATATTTTCCTGTGATCAAAAAAAAAGAGTACAAAAGAGTAGAAAAAGATTTTCTCTATATCAAGCTTTCACCAGAACTATCCAATCAATATTATTTATGTGCATTTACTGTATCCTTTATGGGATTTAATTTTATTTCATTGAAAATTAGTGGGTTAATAGTCTTTGAAAACAAGAAATGTTGTTGAGTGCAACTTGAAATGCATATTTTAATATATGCTTAAGTTTCTTAAAGGTCTGTACGGAAAGCCACATGAGTCTACAAAGTGTGAGGGATATTATGGTAAGGCAAGTGTAATGATATTTTTCATAAGAATTTGTGGCTGTTTTAAGTCTTGTAAAATGTAACATTTAAAACAATGTAATGTGCTCCTTAATTGTGCAAACATTGGTAGTGTCTATATGCATTTCTTTCTCTGGATAGTATCTTATTGGATTCAATCTCAGTCCCACCCCCACCCCCTGAACTAAAGTATTCTCTGAACAGGAAAAAGCATCACATGGTTTGAATCCAAATTGATAAGTCTGACTTGGGCTTTTTTTAAATAGAAAAAAAAGGCTGATAACCAGACAGATTCTCTTACTTCTGGATTGCATATCTGGAGAGAGTGCAGATTGGATTCCATTCTGCCTGTGAAATTATACAACTACTCTTTTGACTTCTGTATCAGAGGAAGAAATGAATTCTGTATTTCTCTTTAGCCACTGATAGGGACATGTCCAGATGAGGTGTTAGTTAGACTTTATTATTTTTCTGTTTAAGATCATTTATTTTGTATTTTCCTTATTCAACTTCAAACCCGCTTGTATATTTGATTTTACCAAATGTAATGTTTATTTTATTTATTTCAAATAGTTTCTTTATTCAGTTTTAAATGTTTGCAGTTGGTAATATATGGTTTAATAGCTTAAGGGTATGTTCACTGAACTGGTGCACTATTAACTGTTGGGTTTTATATTTCAGAGAGTTACTGCTCAATGTATTTATACCATGCAAACATTTATTGGATAACTTATTTCAAAGGTAAACAATAATTGTGTTTTTGATATTTTAAAAATGTATTTAGCTGGTAGCAATTTTACTGTAAAGATATGAAATAGGGTGTTTGGTATTGGAAAGACATGGGTAGCCTCATCTGGAAAATATTGTGTATTTGTGAAAAATAATCTTGGTTAAGTTTCAATTACCACTAAAATTACACTGAAAAGGGTTTGAATGGAGAGAAGATAATTTAGCAAGCAAAGGATAGTAGTATTGCTGAAATTGAATTCATCTTCAAGTCTTGGTGAGTACCTTCATGAGGTGAACCCTCTTTTTCACAAAGAAGACACTGATATATAGACTGTATTTATATAGCATATATCATGGACAGAAGTAGGTCAAAAATTAAAAAAGATAGCTGGGTGCACAAGACCCAGGATAAAAAAGTGTCCAATTCTGGTAGGTGCACTGGTGCCAGGTCTGGAAGAAAAATGACAGTGTAGAATCCTCAAAATATGGAAACATTCCTACAATAGGGCCAGGTCAGTCCCAGGGGGAGGATGGCACTCTGTTGTAGAAGGAAGTAGCAGTCTGCAAAAATCACAAAAACTGATATACCAAAGAAGAGCCATAAAGACAACAGCGTGGACTATTGAGGATAAGAAAGAAATTATGTATTGTTACTATTATGCAAAAAGTCCAGAATTTCCAGACAAAAGATATATGCGAAAAGATTAAGAGAGAAATTAGAGGAAAGAAAAGTACTTCCACAAGAAAAATTGTCAAAAGCCTCAAATAAAAATTTGTGTTCATTAATACAACTGATTTGTCAAAAACAGTATATAAACCAAGAAACTTTGATCTGCTTGGAAAAAGAATCATTTGAGAAAGTCCTTAAATATAAACAACAAAACCTAGAAATATTTGAAAAGTATAAAAAAGAAATATGGACATGGGAAAGAAAGAGAGATTAGATATGGTGCAATATTTATGCAAAGGTGAAAGCCAGATTAATATAAAGATGGCAGCTCCAAAGGTATTTGAAGAGAAATACAGGTAAAGGCATCCAGCTATGGAAATTTTCAAAATAAAAAAATATATCATAAAGAGGGAATGTAGAAAACAATATTAGTAAAGTAGAAGTAAAAAAATAATAATTTGAAGTTATGGAGTGCCTGCAAAGTGAAGGATTTGGTGTAGAAGGTCTAACACAGGTTTCTTCACAGCATGATGGAACAAGTCCCCAAAGTAAGGAGAAACTGGAAGATCAGGGCACATCTGAAGAAGAAATATGGACATGGGAAAGAAAAAGAGATTTAGTGTGGTGTAATGTCTATGCAAAGGAGAAAGCAAAACAGATCAATATAAAAGTGTACCACCAAAGATGTTTGAAGAGAAATACAGGCAAAGGAATACAGACATGGAAAACTTTACAATACAAAAAATAAGACAAAGAGGAAAAGTAGAAAAGGAGATTAGGAATGGAGAAGTTAAAGAAATACAAATTGAAGTTATGGAACACCTGAGAAGAGAAGGATTCAGTGTAGAAAATCTAATTCAGAAAGCACCACAACAGGATAGAGCAATGAACATCCAAATTAAGGGGAGACCAGTGAAATGGGAAGCTACTGGTCAGGTGCCAAATGAAGATATTTTAGAGCCTTCCATAGGAAACCAGTATAAACATTCACTTGAAGCTGGACAGCAAGGGAAAGAACAGGAAACTATGGAAAGTCTGATGCAGTCAATGTTGAGCAGTGATAGGCCAGTGAGTTCCCATATGACAGAGCAATGGATGGCACAGGATGAAACTGAAGTGAATGTGCCCCAGGAAGATGTTATAAAACTTTCTGTAGAATGCCCACAGGAAATAGAAAACAAAACATGTGCCCTCAGTATTGAAGAAAATAAGCCAAGAGAAGAGTTGCTTGATTTAATAGAGATAGATAGATATATTAAGATCAATGAAAGAAATAGACTGAAGAAGGTCAATAAAACCAAAAAAGTCATACGTTTGATAAAATAAATGAACACAGTAATTAGGACTGTCCCTAGAGATCCATGCGATATAACAGAAGTAAAGAAGATATATTACTGTGCAGCTAAATTAATAACTGATAAAGTTCTACCATAAGAACACAGAGTAGTGAGGGAAAGGAAGGGGAGAAATTGAATACCATCATGGAAGTATCGAATAGAGAAAACTATAAAGCAATTAAGACAAGAAGAGTCACTTTAGAAGAGTATAGAAAAAAGAACAGATCAACAAAAATACTAAGAAAGATAACCGTGATAAAAGAGATACACATTATTAGAACAGATCAGGATCTATCATGCACTATTACAAAAAAAAACTGAAACTCTCAGCACATGCAGAAAAACTTAAAAGATACACAGATAAATATAAAGGAAAACTACAAAATAAGCAATTTATTGATGACCCAAAAAAGTTTTATAGAGAATTGGGAAACAAGGTAAAAAGAATTGAAAGACCATCAAAAGAAGAAGAAATAGATATATTTTGGAGAAGTATCTATGAAGATCATGTAGAACATAACAAACATGCTAAATGGGCAGAAGAAGTAAAAGAAAGAATAAGAGGTTTAAAGGTACAGGATATGAAATGGGATGAAGTAACAACCAGAGAGACTGAAACAAAGTAAAGAAAAGCCTCTAATTGGAAAACCCCAGACCCAGATGCAGTATCTAACTTCTGGTTAAAAGTATTATCATCTTTGTATGAAGATTTAGCCATGAGTAAGAAATATTTATATGCACACCCTGAACAGACACCAATATGGCTAACAACAAGAAAAACAATGCTCCTACTTAAGAGTGAACTTGCAAGCTACCCTAAAAATTACAGACCAATAACTTGCCTTCCAATGATGTATAAACTATACACTGGAATTAATGTCAACAGAGTTTATAGTCATTTAGAAGAAAACTCAATTATGGCAATAGAACAAAAGGGCAATAAAAGAAAGTCATATGGAACAAAGGATAATTTCTTGGTAACTAAAGTCATAGTGGATAACTATTTAAAGAGGAAGAATCTAAGTACAAGGCCATGTCCAATTCAGAATTAATGGACATGCTCCACCTCAAAAAATCCAAATCCATCAGAGCCATGAGAGCTAAAGATCTAAACCTCAGCACAAATATGAATAGGACATGCTGGAGGGACAGATTCATAACCCAGAGGCTTCCCGCACTCTGGAACAGGATACCTGTCCATGTTAGGCAGAGCCTCTCACTGACTCTCTTCAAGAGAAATCTGGACGAATGGATGGGTGATCATAGGTTTACCCCAGGGGTCATCTCTGTGTCATTGCTAGATAGAGGCACAGTAAACTAAATTTAATTTAAATTGTACACTTTTGTATCATTACATGGGGTGGCGAAAGCCACTTACACTTTGGCTAGGCTTATAAATGCCCTAGGGCAGATAGCCTAGTACTATACTATGAAACTATGAAACTAAGTAAAGCATGCATTGACTACAAAAAAAGCATTCAATATTATCTCACATTCATGGATAAAAGAGTACTTAAAAATATATAAGATCAACTACATTACAGTAACCATGAAACAGTGGCAGACCACTCTGCAATTAAGCCATGATAAAGGACAAATTATTTTCCAAGGGATAAAAAGTCAAAGAGGGATATTCCAGGGTGACTCTTAGTCACAACTGCTATTCTGTCTTGCCCTTAACCAATTAAGCTGTCTACTTAACAGCTTAGGCCATATCTATAATTTGGCTCCTATCAAACAACAAAGTGTAAAGACTTCTCATCTTCTCTTTGTTGATGATTTAAAACTGTATAGCTCATCAAATGAGGATCTTAAAGCACAACTGCAAGTTGTCAAAACTTTTTCAGATAGTATAAGAATGTCATTTGGTCTTGATAAATGTGCAAAAGCAACCTTTAAAGCAGGAAAACTACAACACCAGGAAAACATCAGTCTGGGAAAAGAATGTGATATAGAAGAACTTGAGCAAGCAGGAGTGTATAAATATTTGGGAACTGATGAAGGATCAACAATAAATCTTCCCCCCTGGCAGACAGACTCCACAATTAACCACACCAAACTAAATAGCATTTCTATAGAGCAATACATCCTCACCCACACCCCACACCATGTTTATCCACACTACAAACTAACATTTAAAATACACCCTCATAGCTCTCAAAGACTAAACAAAATATTACACAAATTTAGCAAACACCACTCACACTTACTCAAAACACTCACTAGTTGTGGTGACATACACCCCATCCCAGGACCTACATCACCTATCAACCCCACCCCAACCCATCTAAATGCCCTTTACAATAGACCTAGAACATCTACCCTCTTCTTAAGCATCAATGTAAGAAGCATACGCAATAAAACACATGACCTTCATGCTTTGCTTACTGTATACAAACCTGAAGTCAAAATATTATCAGAAACATGGCTTAAATCAGAACACCACAATGATGAAATCACTGCCCCAGGCTACAATATGATTAGAAAAGATAGACTAGGAAAAAAGGCAGGGGTTGTAGCAATCCTCTTCCAAAATCAGCTCACCATAGAGCAACTAGACTACAATAACTCAGAAATCAAAGATGTAGAACTAATCCTTGACAAACTAGAAATAAATCCCAATAAGCACATAACTATTGCAGGTGGCTATATCCCACCAGGCAATAACACAACTGTAAAGGAAGACCTACTTAAATGGCTGTCCAACTCCTTTCCACATTAAATCATACTACTAGGGGACTTCAATATAGACTGGACAAAATGCTCCAGCCACAATCCCTCTGCCTTTCTAAACCTCCACAGGTTTACCCAAACCATAATAACTCCCACAAAAAATGACAAAGCATCCAAACACCAATCAATCTTGGACTGGATCCTAGTATCTGACCCCACTCAGGCTCATGTCAGGCTATCTCCCGGACAGCCTAAGTGACCATCAACCAACCTACCTAATTAGGTATAAATCGCAATCTATCAACCAACCTATCCTGAGGGAAGTTTGCAACAGAAAAAAGTTTGTAGCCACTAATTTCATCCATGAGCTACAAAGTGTCAACTGGGCCCCCCTTAAACAACTAGCCCTAGACAAATCCACTGAACATTTCATCTCAACCTTCCTAAACCATCATGCACTTTCCCGAACCATTAGAATAAAAACTAACTATGCCCCATGGCTCACCAAAGACACCAAAACTGAAATGAAAGAAAGAGACAAAGCTTGGACACAGTATCAGAGAAATAAAACCTTATGTCTTAGACAAAACTATCTATAACTCCAAAACAAAACCAAAATGCAAATCAGACTAGACAAAGCCAATTACTACAAAAACATACAGGAAAAACATGCTCATAACCCCCAGAAATTGTGGGCCACATTAAATAGCATACTCCGCCCAGGAAAAAACACCACCTTATCCCCAGTGCTACCTAGCAATCTTGAAAACATTTTGACACAATTCAACAAAATCTTTTCCGAAACTGTCCAAACCCTGGCCAATGCCAAATACAATACCAGTAGTCCCACGCCAACAAATACCCCCACACTTTTCAACACTCCAACCAACATCCCCACTTTCAACCTCCACCCCATGTCCACCAGGGTAATTTCTAAGCTCCTAAAAAAACTACAACCAATCACACTAGCAGCCAATAAGCTCCCAGCCGACTTCCTTCAGATATCAGGTGATGCCATAGCCTACCCAGTCTCTATTCTCATAAATAGATCACTGCTGGAAAACAAAGTACCCACCTCCTGGAAAACCTCACACATCATTCCACTACACAAAGGGGGAAACTCCTTAGAGCTGACCAGTTATTGTCTAATTGCAATCCTATCACCTCTGTCCAAAATATTAGAAAGAGTGGCTCACACTCAACTAATGCAGCACTTCAAAGATAACAACCTTCTCTCTGCTTCACAACATGGCTTTAGACCATCTCACAGCACCACCACAACCCTCCTATCATTCATGGATATAGTTAACCATCACAGAAACAATGGTTTGTTTGTATCCTCCATATTCTTAGACTTATCAAAAGCCTTTGATATGGTTAACCACAGCATTCTTCTCAATTCTCTATCTAGCATAAACACAAACCCCTCCTCTATTGCTTGGTTTAACAGCTATCTATCTGGCCGTCAGCAAACGGTTCTCTGGAAAGACCAACTATCCCCCCTATTGCCAGTTACCATAGGAGTCCCTCAAGGGTCTATTCTCGGTCCCTTACTGTTCTCCTTATATACTAACCACATCACTTTATCCTTACCCTCTGTGTCAGTAGTACAATATGTAGATGACACCACCCTTATTTGCACTGCCTCCACACTACATGAACTTCAATCCTTAACCCAGAACTACTTCACCCTCACAGAAACATGTTTCACCAATATCAAACTTCTTCTCAATCCCCCCCAAAAAAACAAACTTATTATATTTGGCCCAGGAAATCCACCACCCCTAAGTGATAGCTTTTCCATCAAATCCAAAGGCAACACTCAAATCAGCTCTACCACACACACAAAACTGCTAGGTGTTGAAATTGACAGCACTCTTAAATTTGACATCCACATTGCTCAAACCATCAAGAAAGTTAACAAAAAACTTGGCCTCCTTTATAGGAATAAACACTTTATGACTAATAACACCAAAGCAAGGACCCATTTCCTATCCATCCTCTTATATGCCTCTCCCATCTTAACTAATCTCTGGCAAACCGACCTAAATAAAATGGAATCGTGTTACAAAAAAATTGCTAAATTTGTTACCAAATCACCTTATAGGTCCCATCACTATTTGTCACTTAAGCAAGTCAACTGGTTGGAGCTACCTCATATATTACTCCTCAACCAACTATCTACTGCTCACAAACTCTACTAGTTTCCCAACCTAACCCCTGCACTACAGGAACTCATACAACCATACATCCCCACTAGAACTTTTAGATCCAGCAACCAAAACCTTATAAAAGTAATCAAGAACAGAAATGATGCTGGCAAATCCCTTTTTGTCACCATTGTCAAAAAATGGAACAGCCTACACTACTCAGTTTAAAATACTCCTGAAAAACCATTTTCAGAATATTTGGCTATGCTCATGCCATTCACCACGCTAACCCTTATAAAGGTAATTCCTCTATACCCCAACTACTCTCAGAGAGTCTGTTTCATGAATATGAAATTCTGCCTCTTTTTAGGTCTTTTGAGCAGATGCCTTTTGATACTCTATGCCTCAATGTTTGACTTTTGTATGAGCTGTTAATTTAATATATTCCATACTGTATGTATCATCTCCTTGTGTGTATGCAATGAAAGCTCTCATAACATGAAACAAATGTTCCATGTAATTGCCTGTTATTCTATGTATGTGTTGTTTGGAGCTTATCTCCCTGGGCCTCCACTGAAAATGGACCTGTGTCCAGTCAGACTTTCCTGGTTAACAGATGTAAAATAAATAAATAAATAAAAATAAAACATGAACAAATGCGAATAAAACTTTGTAAGTAATACTTCAGAAGACTTAAATTATTCCTGAAAACAGCACTGATATCTAGGAACAAAATCCAAGCTATAAACCAATTTGCTCTTCTTGTCCTAAGTTACAGTTTTGGAGTGACTGACTGTCCCCAAAACATGTTGGATAGATTAGATAGGAAAACAAGAAGGATGCTTCTTGCTTACCAAATGATTTATAAAAATCAGTGCATACCAAGATTATATATTCCCCGTTCCGAAGCAAGGATGGGCCTCCTTGAAAACTGATTATATGTATAGATCTGCAATCATGGGACTCCACACATATCTGCTGACCTCACAAGAACCAAATGTACTGAAAGTTTTGAAACATGAGGAGAATAAATCTAAGGTGACTTGTCTGCTTAATCTAGCAGAAGCATATTGGCATCAAGCAGGAATGGAAATCAAACCAGAAGTAGATAAAAATCAGGCAGCAACTGAATGTGCCAAAAACAAAATAAAGAATATAAGATGAAAGACCAGATGAGAAGGAAGAAATGTGGAAAAAACATAAATATAGTTGGAAGTACAGAAAACTTCTGGAAGAACCTTATATTGATCAGGATCGAATGCAGGAATGGTTTAGGAGAGGTGAATTCAAACCAAGAGATGAAAGGTTAATATTGGTGGACAAAGATAGTGGGCTATGTACACGTTGGTTTACAAAGTCCATTGAACATATGGGAGAAACAGACAAATGTAGGTTTTGTAAAACAGAATTGGAAATAGTTGCACACCTTTTTGCTAGTTGTGACATACTAATGGCAGAAGGACTGTATACTGAAAGGCATAATAATGTGGTAAGACTGTTGCACCAGGGATTGTCCAAACATTATGGTATTGAAGTGGCTGAAAAACACCGGAAACATGAGCCACAAAGCATTCTAGAAAATGAAGAAGTCTACATCACATGGGATCATCCATTACCAACAGTTCAAAAGATAGATGCTCGGAAACCAGATATAGTGGTCCAGGAAAAGAAAACAAAAGGCGCATTGATCACTGAAATCGCCACACCCAGTAACTACAGTGTCCTTCTTACAGAGAGACACAAAGTCATAAAATATCAGGATTTGTAGGCAGAAATGAGAGCAATGTGGAAGAAAGATACCCAGACAGTTCCAATAGTAGTACGAGCAACAGGTCTTATAAAGAAGAGTCTACAATCGTATTTAGATATGTTACCGATACATGTTACTCTGTAGGAATTGAGAAGGAGTCATTACTGGGCACACTGCAGGTGCTGCGAAGAGCACTACTGGCTGACATCAAATAAGAAACAATACTAATTTCATGAACTTTAATCGTAATTTGACTTAGGAATGGGATCCATTCCCGTCATGGTATTAGAAACCCAAAAAACTTGGAGAAATTAAAAAAGAGAGCATGTTATTTGCTGTTTGATTCCAGCAGATATTCTACAGAAAGTTCCAGAATGTTTTCCTGTGACATATTCTCTCTAGGTGTTTCCATGCTTCATCTGACCCATCAATCCACAACATTGCCTGCATCAGAGTTGCCACTGTTTCCTGTTCCTTCCCTTACTTTGCAACTCTAACTGAACATTTGTACTGGGTTTGCTACTGAAGGCCCCAGAGCATCATCATGTGGCAAGTCATCAGATGCTTCTCATTCCACCTGTGTCTCCTTAGTTTGTGGACTCATTATTCACTCTGTGCTAGTTGGCTGCAGCACCTCTGATTCTAACTTTGACTTCCTCATTCAGACTTCCCTTCTCCTCAACCACCCCTTCCAGATACTTGAAGCTGTTAACCTGTTCTACTATTTTCCCTTCTATCTCAGTTCTCAGCTTCTTCGTATTTCTGCCTTTTGCTGCCATTTCAACTGTCTTATCTGTACTCAGTTTCATCCTGTGTGCTTTCAGTTTTGCATTCCATTCCATTCCCCTATCTTTTTCTGAAGTTCTTGCTCAGAGTTTGCCTGTAATGTCACATTGTCTGCATATAACAACTTTGTTGATCTGTCCTCTCTGACCTGTTTACTAATGAAGTCCATCATCATTATGAACAACAGTGGGCTCAGAGCTGAACCCTGATGTACATCCACTGCCACTGGGAGCCCCTCTGTGAGATGGAATACTGTATGTATGTATTGAGTCACTGGGTCTTTGTACATAACTTGTTCTAATTCTACCAATGTTTCTGTGACTTCAAACCACCACAGGACTGCCCAAATCAGCTTTCTTGTGACCTTGTCATATGCTTTCTCCATGTCTAGGAATACTGAGTTTGACTGTTTCCTCATTTCTAGCTTCTTCTCAAGTATCTGTCTCACTGAAAACATTGGGTCAGTTGTGCTGCATCCTGATCTGAATCCAAACTGCTCATCTCCCATCTTACTTTCTACTACTCTGCATATTCATTTATCAGTCACCCCCTCTAGAACTTTCATTCAATCTGACAGGAGTTTGATACCTCCATACTGCCCACAGTTGTGAATGTCCTCTTTTTTGTTGAACATTGGCACTAGTATGCTTATTCTCCAGTCATCTGGGATACACCTTGCTTTCCACACTGCTATGAGTATCCTCAGCAGACCTTTTGGCTTTATCTCACCCAACATCTTTATCATATCTACTTTGACCTCATCTGAGCTTGCTGCTTTCCCTGCCTTCATTTTCTTTACTGCTGTTTTACTTCTTCTAGGGTGGGCTCCTCCTCTTCTCTCATCGTAGACTGTGTCTGAGGCAGTACAGCTTCTGTGGGGTTTTCTTCATTCAGAAGTTGCTCCTTCCATTTGCATTTGATGTCCTGTGGACTGGTGAGCAGGTTGTTTCTGGCATCCCTTATAAAGGGTATATAACAATCTTCTTTACCTTTTTGTCTTTACCTTGTAACCTGATAGAGTTTCTTTGTGCCATTTATTGTGTCCCTTTCCAGCAGATAGTAGAGTGTCTCTGATGTCTTGTTCTTTACTACTGCAGTTCCTTTATTAAACTCTTTGTTAGCCAATCAGTAGTCCTGCATAGCCTGGTCCATCTTTTCTATCTCCCACTTTTCCCTGCACTCCTTTCTTTGGTTAAGTCATGTTGACTAACCAGTCAGGTTATGATAAAACAATCCATTTAAAATTTGGGAAACTGCATTGTAAAGTCCTGAAATGCAGAGACTGGATAGCAGAAAATCCAAAATTACACATATAAGTCTGAGATTGCATTTTCTCAGAATATTCAATTTTCTCTGAGATATGGCAATCTTGGAGCGTGTGTGTGTGTGTGTGTGTGTGTGTGTGTGTGTGTGTGTGTGTGTGTGTGTGTGTGTGTGTGTGTTATGTATATATGGGGGTTGTAGAGGGCTTTCCCCCCACATCAAGGAGTGTAGAGAGGACAAGCCCCTTTCAAAAATCAAGTTTAATGGAAAATACCATTGTTTGATATTTGCTCTTCTCTTGAATTTTTTGTCATTTTTTAAGTGTCACAGAACTGTATTGTGCAACACAAAAGATTTCACTAGGGAACCATCAATCCATTGCAGAGGCTCAAGCTTCCTAGGACATGAACAAAGTCATTCATAGTGCTCTGGATTTGAGAAAGTAGCATGTTAGTCTGGTCTCACTGTCATTCTGCTTAGTCATGGAATGAGGCTTTCTAAGGAAAAATGTGTTTTACAACTGTTCTTGAGCAGACTGTCATATACTACAATACAGATAGGATAAAGCATTCATTTCACCTTCATTTAAGTAGATCTTGATAATCTCTGAAATGTATCAAATTATCATCATCACCATCATCATCATCATCACCCAGTTTACCTGCGCAGCTTCAGGTTTTGAAACATTTTAGCCGTCACAAATAAGTATATCCTCTGACTTTAGTTAGCAGCATTATCGGCTCATGCTAATCATTTCTGTGGTTAAAACATCTCGCCTACTGTTGATAAATTCCATTGATTCTTACTAATGTACTTAAATTCAAAACTTTTGGGGCAAATACTTCTTTTCAAATTATCATTATACAATCAAAATTACATTTGCTGTTGCTTTCTTTCAGCTTTACTGCATTTTTATGTTAGTCTGTCTGCACTTTTGAACTGCATTGTTATTTGCTCTTTTACTTTCATCTTACATGGAGATCATTCTTCCTGCGTTCAAAGCTGTAAATTTGTAATCTGTGAGTTATATTAATATATTATCGCAAATAAATAGTTGTTTCTTTTTGCTATCTGTCAAAATGGTCCTACTATTCTGTAAGAGTTGTAACCATGTAAAAAAAACACCTGCTTTTTGTGTTATGAAGAAAATTATTCAAGACAGAGAGCTCCACAGATGACACTCCCTATTTCACACCAGCTACAATCAGATGAGTCTGTTACTTAAAAACTATAGGTTTATATAATGATTTTTAAGAAGGTGACATAGTATATTTGATATTAAAAATGTGTACCATTTTCTGTAACTGTCCGATATCTTCAGAGGATTGTCATCAGCTGGACCACAATATTTCTTCAGGGTAGTATTACTGATACATCCTTAAATTATAACAAATAATTATAATTCTCTTCCATTCTTTAAATATTTCACGGTATGTTCATAATCTTTTTTTATCTTGTCAAAAGATTAAGCAACAAATGTTAAAATATGCAGTTTGGCCTTTTATGATAGCCTTTATAAGTAATTAACACCCATAAAGAAACAAAACAGAATTAGTGTTCTTTAGCAAAGCAGATTTGTTTGATGACCACCTTTTGTCGAATGTGAGGTTGTATTGCTTTCATTCTGGTATAACTTAGGTAGTCATCTCTAGAGTTTACTAATGAAAAATTAGCTACTGCCTGTGATCTCTGCCTGAGTTAAACAAAATCTACAAAATCTGATATGGGAAGCACAAACCTTAAATCTGGGGTTATCTTTAATCTGAACATTGCTGATAGACAAACTGACACTTAAAATGAGATTGTGATTTGCTAGATCTCTGTGAAGGATTCCCTCAGATTTATTTAGAAAGGAAAATCCACTCTGTGCAGCTATACTCTCCATTTAAAACAATGGAGATAATAAAATTAATAATTCCTGTGCTCGATTATTTTTTTTTTACAGCTGAAAATTGTCTATCTTAAGTAAGCATAAAAATACATAATTAGAACAACTACTGTAAACGTACTTTGGCGCACATTAAGGTGCAACAGAGAAACATAGATTATTTGATGGGATGCTGAAGGCATAACATGTGCTTCAGAAGGCTATAAGACATACAGAAATGTTTCTGTTAGAAAAGGTTAAAAATAATTAGCCATTAACTGCTTTAGTTGCAGAAGCAATCAGCTATTAACATTGTCTTTTTTACTCCTGGCAGTCTTACAATGAAGAGGCTTTAGACTTTTATTGTCACTCATGCAGTTCATTAAGATTCTTTCCCAAAAAAGTATCAGAAATATCACTGCAAGCTCTAGTTATTATGGTGTAAGAAAGAGAGCTAATTTTAGTCTAATTATTTTAGCTGCAGGACATGTCCAGAGATTATACCTTGTGATATGTGGAAATAGGACTATAAACTGAAACCATATAGCAGAAGCAGTCATTTAAAGTTCAGTCAGGTAAATAATCCAGAATCTATGACTGGGAGGGGGTATAACTACTGAGCAGTGCTTATGTAGCTGATGGTGTAGTAAGTTTTTACACTACACAAGCAGTAGGGTATCTTTCTTGTATCAATCTGCAGGCTAATTAAATCATGAGTCTTTGGCACTGGTGTGCACTATCATCATTTAATGACCACCGAGTTAAAATCTGACAGTGACAACCAAGGGATTTTGCACCCCATGGTTAGCTCAATGGGGATATATTACTTTTCTTAATGTAATTGTATAAGTTTAGCTTGATGCAGTGATGACAGTTTTTGAATTTTTTTTTTGTTAGCAATGGCAGGCAGTTTAGGCTGCATTTACAGTAGCAGTGCAGTACTCCATTGTTACATTTGCACTGATAGCAGCAGTCATGGTCCTGCTCTCTCGAGATCTAATATATTGTTCTTAATGTGTTTGCATGCATTCTGTACATTCATTAGTCTGCTTCTACAGTGTTTTCAGGGAGATCTGTCATTATCGAGAGCTTGTTTTTCCCAGATCATCTTTTATCTTCTGAAGCATTGCTCCCAACAAACAAGCATCTGTGAGTTTTGCTCCATGCTTTCTTGTATTATTGATGATCATCCTATGTTTGTGCTGATGCAGAGACATGACACTTCAGAAGGGAATGTCACATTCATGATGATATGCAGCAGAGTGGATTTTGTTCTTCGGTTTTATATTTTATTCACATTTATCTGTTGGTCAGTTTTTTTTAATTATGCTTGTAGCTTTCCATGTCAGCAAGCATATACTAGGGGCAACAAGGAGCTGCCATTCACTCAACCAGGTAATAACAGCAATTATGACAGCCTTGTGTCCCTTAAAAGTGAATGCCTCATGTCTGTTATCTAGCTTGAGACCCATTTGTGAGATGCTAACTCTCCCAGTCCCAGGGCAAGCTAAGTAGGAAATACCCTTCTTAACCCACCCGCAAAATCCAGGCCTCCAAAATTCAGGCTGTTGGTGAGACTTATGGGATCATCACTGTAGGCAGATTTTTATCATCTGTACTATGAGATGAGTTTCTATAGGTCAGCGTTTGACCCCCCCAACATACACACACACTCAAGGAGCTATCTTACTGCATTTCTAAATATTACTTTATTATTAATCATTTTTCCTTGATCACATCTTGAATTCTGCTGCAGGTGACTGTACGCTTGGGAGCTGTGTAGCTTTTTTCCTTTGCATCTTTGCTGTGTTATTTTAAGCAACAGAAGGTTGATGCTACTATCATATAATTGTACCTAAAACATCTAGGCTGATGGTAGTAAATAGTAAATGTTTATATTCAGCTGGTTAAGATCTGTTGATCTAACCAGCAGTAGTTTTCAAAATTAGCCTTCATGATACTAGAAATATTTTATCCATCTAAAATTTATATCCTAGACAAGGAGCAGCCGAGAGAATGAGCTGCTGTCCAACTCCTTCGTGTGTTGTGCTTCTCCTTTACTTGAAAGATTTCTCGTCTGGCAATCAAAACTTACCTTGAAACACTATCTCTGTGACTGCTACCTTTCCATTTTGAAGTTCAGAAGCCATTCTACACTAAAATAACTTGCAAACAAATATATTTTAGTTACTCTAAAGCTTTCTCATGTATGAGCAATCAAAACGTACCTTTGAAACACTATATCCATGACTACTACATTCCAATTTTAAGTCCAGAGTCCATTCTACACTAAAATAACTTGCCAACAAATACATTTAAGGTTGTATTAGTAACTTTAACTAACTGGAGAGCACACCACCTAGGTCAGCAGCAGGGTAGCTATCTCCCATTGTAGTCCTTTTCAGAACCCCACTAAGAACAAGTCCCATTAATTGGCTTCTCCTTGCTGTAATCCTCTAATATCTTACATTTACTGAAAATATTTTTTTGCAAAATCTCCTGCACTAAGAAATTAACTGCTAATAGCCCAAAAATAGGAATAAAATGTATCATAAATTAATGTATAATTCCTATCTTCTAGGCCGTAGTATTTCTTTTTAGTTAAACAGTTAGCTAAACAGATTGCTTTTTTTTTTTTTTTTGTGCTCACCTCTCTGACCTGCTACATCATACTACTTTCACACTCTGCAATCCGGTTATCCACTTCCACCCACACTCTGGCGATATGAGCTTATAAAAGATTCCTGCACTTTGGTGCCATTTTTAAAATTCTAGTTTAGCCGCCCGACTCCATGGTGTGTTGTGCTTTTCTTGTAAGTCCTTTTTAACCTATTATTGTGCATTTTTTTTACTCTGAATAACTGTATTTTACTGCTGTTTTTCAAATTTAGCTTGGTAATGAGAATTTAGGTAATCAGAACGCATAAGATTTGCCTTCATCTGCTATCTTGAGAGTTGTTTGTGATATGGGATTCTAAGTAATCATAAACACAAAAGAGCTGTCTCTAACTGCTGTTTTATTACTTGGGAAACATGATTTTTAGTAAATGGTCTCGCTATAGAACTGTATGTACCTGACACTTTGTTTATCTGGTAAATGTGATTGTATGTTGTCGGACACTCTAATGAACTGCATTCCACTGCCATTTTGCCATTTTAATTGGAAAAAAAGGATTTTATGTAGTCAAACACACTAGTAAACTATATTTCACTGTTGTTTTGCTAGTTTAAAACTTTCCTTGATCTACTTTGCTTGACTGTGTGTGCTTAGATGAATTATTTTACCCAGCTCTTACTATAAATCCACTTCTTATTTTATTCACAGCCATTAATTGAAATTGTTTGTAATATTGCTTCATACCTGCTACAATGCTTAATGTAGATACAATTTTTTCCATTCTTCTTCCTGTGTATATCTCTTTCTTTTCAGTTACTCTAAAGCTTTGTCATGTACAGGTAATAAAAACTTACCCTAAAACATTATCTCCGTGACTGCTACCTTCAGATTTTGAAGTCTGGAATCCATTCTACCCTAAAAGACCTTGCAAACAAATACATTTGAAGTTGTGTTAGTAACTTTAACTATTTGGAGAGAACATGACCTAGGTTGGCAGCAGGGTAGCTATCTCCCTTTGTAGTCCTTTTCAGAACCCCACTAAAAGCAAGTCCCATTAATTGGCATCTCCTTGCTGTAGTCCTCTAATAACTTACATTTACTGAAACTATTTTTTGCAAAAGCTTCTGTAGTAAGAAATTCACTTCTAATAGCTCAAAAATAGGAATAAAAAGTATCATAAATTAATGCATAATTCCTATCTTCTAGGCTGTCGTACTTGTTTTTAGTTAAGCAGTTAGCTAAACAGATTTTTTTTTTGTGCTCACCTATCTGATTGGCTCTTCCCACTCCATTCGCCCTCACTTTGCTCGGGTTCACTCCACTCCCCTACCCTACTCCCATATCTTACTCATCCCCATCCCTATTTTTATAGTTAACCACCTATCTGATTGGCTCTTCCCACTCCATTCACCCTCACTTTGCTCGGGTTCACTCCACCCCCTTACCCTACTCCCATATCTTACTCACCCCATCCCTATTTTTATAGTTAACCACTAAATGTTCCTCACATTTTAATCATCCTATCACTGCACCATTACTGCTACCTGATAATTTGTCATGCTATACTAAACCCCACCTCAACCCATCCATTCCCTAGCTACATAATTCACTCCTCCAATCCAAGCCAGTTCAATATTCCTGTATTTCAGTTATAAACATAATGTTTTACCAGCACCCTATACTATGTAGCTTACTCATCACATTATACCTTCACATATGCTACCAAACTCAACAGGTAACCATCACCCACTCCCCCACCAACCCATTCATTACCCTCCCCCATAATAACAATAACCGACTATATTATTACATCACACCTATACAACAACTCCATTACCAAACTCTTCTCATTCAAATATGTTCATTCAAACATTATACCAAACTTACTGCAGAAATACACTAAACACAGTATCAGGCTTAACTACCTATTCCTAGTTAACTCATCACAGCTAAAACAAATTGAAGACATACACCCCAACCCAGGCACTCTTTCCTCACAACACCCCATGCTTCTAACATCCCACTTTCTCCAAACATCTGTAATATACAACCCAGCAAATCAGATCTCCTTACTTTGAACAGGAACCTAAGAAGCATTCTGAACAACTTCCCAATTTCATGCTACCCTTACCCAATATACTCCAGATATAGTTATATTAACACAAACCTGGCTAAAGCCTCACATACAAGATCCATGGTTACAACATCTATAGATTGGGTAGGATTCATAAGACTGGCAGTGGTATAGCCATAATCTACAAGGACAACCTCAAACTGGAAAGACTAGCAAGTAACCAGCAAGACCCTAAACATTTTGAAATCTTAATATTATGCCTCCAAATTAACTCTAACAAACACATCATTATCATAGCAGTTTACATGCACCCTGAAAACAACCCAACCTCCATCGAAGATCTTTTATGCTGGTGTGCTTCAACACAGAGTGAGGAAATCATAATAATGGGAGATTTTAACCTTGATTGATCAACCTGTATCTCCGACAATCCATCCAGTTTTATTAATCTACATAGTTACTGCCAAATGTTACAAACCTCAACCAGTACTGACAAGTACAGTAAAAGGCAATCAACACTAGATTGGACTCTTACAAATACACATTCTGTCTACTATCAATCAGGCTGTATTGCTGAAAGTCTAAGCAATCACAGACCTACCTATCTAATTTGACAACATATTTGTCCTCTTAAAAACATTGCTTACAGATACATATGCAACAAAAAATTCTCACCTGAAATATTTAAAATCTTTTTGCAAAAATGTGACTGGTCTCCTCTTTAACACCCCCACCTTGACTTGGATGCTCAATATTTTGATGAAAAATGTATCAATGCCCTAAATAATCTAGCTCCCCTAAAAAAAATTTGTATTAAATATAGTCATATTAAATGGCTCACCAATGATACCAGGGAGCTTCTTAAACTAAGAGATAGAGCCTGGTACAAATATCGCTTCTCAATTATTGGAAACTGCATAATTTAGCTAAAAAACAAATTAAACATGACAAACAAATTATACTACACTACAGTTCAATATAAGCATCAAAATAACCCCCAGAAATTCTTAAACCTGGCTGGATTAAAACCCGTACTCCAACCTCTACCAACACCAGTGATAGCATTGCCTCACAGTTCACTTCTTACGTTATCAATTCTATCTCATCACTTGTAAAAAATGACAGCAATACCCATCTATCATTAACTACTCAGACTATAGAAAAGCTCAGTTCCTTCGCAATTAAACCTATACAAACCAACACCATAAAGAAACTTCTTTCTAAACTTAAACTCTCATCCCTTGCTGCAGACCTGTTCCCAATGACTTTCTTAAAATTGCATCAGATGTGATTTCCTTCCCAATTTCTATCCTAATTAACCGGTCCATTAATGAACAGTACATCCCAAAACTCTGGAAAATCTCTCATATCATCCTACTACACAAAGGTGGCACATCCACTGAACTCAGTAACTATAGGCCAATAGCTATTCTCCCCCCCTTTTGCAAAGATCCTTGAAAAATGCATCCATACACAATTACTCCAATAACTGTTAGATAACAACCTCCTATCTTTGTCCCAGCATAGTTTTAGGCCAAAGCATAGCAGCACTACAGTTCTCATTAGCTTTACTAATTCAGTCAACCAGCTTAGAAATAATGGCCTCCATGTCTCCTCTATCTTTCTTGATATATCAAAAGCTTTTGATACTGTTCCCATCAGAAACTTCTCAACGAACTAGCTTCATTAGACCTGTCACAACTCACCCTCTCTTGGTTTGTTAACTATTTATCAGACCACCAACAGGCAGTCAAATGGAATATTGAACTCTTTTCCCTTCTACCTGCCTTTGTCAATACTCAGCCCACTGCTATTCACCATTTTCACAAATGAACTCTCCACAACCACTCGACATGCAACAACTGTTCAATATGCCGATGACTCCTCCCTTATTTTCTCATTACCCTTCATATCTTCTCTCCTTCAAACAACTCAGAAAGCCTTCACGGTCATCAAAAATTACTTATTTGTTGTTAATCCAAATAAAACTAAGCTCATGCTCTTTACTAGTAATAAAACACATGGCCACCATCCACCCTTCACCATCTTCTCCTTCAATAAAACTATAACAGAACCAGCAGAACACACTAAGTCCTCAGAGTGACCATTGACAATAACCTTAGATTTGACAAGTACCTAGCCATAACTATTAAAACGGTACACATCAAGCCAGGCTCACTCTACAGGATCAAACATTTCCTAACTGACCCAACCAGAAGTGCCATATACAGAACTCATCTAGTTTTCACCCTCCTATATGCTTCTTCTATACTCTCAAACCACAGAAAGACTGAATTAAACAAATTGGAGTCTTATTACAACAAAATAGTGAGAGTTGCCTTAAGCCTCCCATACAGATCATACCACTGTACAGCAGTGCACCAGCTAAAATGACGAGAAGTCCCTAATATTCTTACCTACAATCAATGAGCTTTCACACATTCAAGTTTCCACCACCCAAATAACTGCCCTACCCTTAAACACCCTGTACAGCCCTATTCCAGCTCTAAATCATTAAGATCCTCCAACAAAATCCTGCTAAAATTAATGAAATCTAACAACAGCTTTGGGGATTCCTTTTTGTTTAACCAAGTATCTAAATTTTGGAATACCTCACGACAGACAATACTTAATAACACCAATATTTCCAAATTTAAACAGCTACTAAAGAAACACCTCATCAACAACTGGTTGTGCTCCTGCACTAAGCCAGGCCAAAAAGGTTGTCCCTTCTCCTCTAGCTCTTTTAGGCCCCCCCCTCTTATTTGATCTCTTTCCAGCTTTTTACAGTCTCCCCGTCTGCTTCTTCAGTATGAAATGCTACTTGTTATCATAAGTCCTGCTTCTCCCTTTCTTTCACTTTCTTCTACTGCTTTGAAACTTACCTTTGTGCGTCCTCATAATACTATCTCTATATTGAGTAGAGTTCAAATACTTTTTCACTTCATCTACTTCTCATCCATTCTTCTTTTCCCCCTCATCCTCCACCTCTCTGTCAATGTCTGCTTTTTTTCCTTCCATCCCGTGTATGTTTTATTATCAAAGGTTCTCTTATTTCTATTTGCTTCGATGTATCTGCATTTTACCCTAAACCACCAATATCTTTTCTAAGCACAACTTATTCTTGTTCATATGCTTGCATTTTATATTATGTAATATTTACTTTCTTTGCTAAAATACTTCATTTATTAGAATTTTTACTGTTTAAATATTGTCATTTGTAATTCTCTGTATAGTTTTTCTCCCTGGGCTTCTGCTGAAAATGGGTCTTTGGCCCAGCCAGACTTTCTCAATAACCAAATGTAAAATAAAAATAAATAAAATACATTTCTTACATATTTCATATTTATTTAGCCAGTTATTTGATATGTTTAGGAAACAATCCGTTGTCATTTGTAGCTAACTAAACTGAGTACAGTTGTACTTCCCATCAGTTTATCTGAAACCTTAAAATGCTATTTCTAAATCTATGAAGAATTGATATATGCTCTAATTATATTATATCATTCAATAAACTTCTGTATTTAGGGAACCACACCCTCATTACAGGGTACAAAGAACATTGTCTTAGGCATGCTTAGGCTTACTGTTTATGCACCTCTGACATCTGAATTGTCATCTCCAGTGTGTTACTATACAACATGAGCTATAAATGAGCCACTTATAGGCTCACCTATCTCCAGATTTTTTAGGAGATGGCTCTAACCAAGTTTATTTATTTGAATTTGAGAAGTGCACTGATACCGATGGGATTTTTTTCAGACCCAGCCTGGAATGAATAAACAAGACAAAATGGTGATTTAACACAGTGTATAGGTCAGGTTAATGACAATCAGGTTTTTGAAATTGTGCATACATATGTTAAACAAATACAAATTAATATTATGTTAATTAACAGCTGTGAAGCACTTTTTAACAAAAGCATCATGTGAATTAGAGATAGCATTAAATATGTTTACATTGTACATATTATTGAGTTTAGAGAAAGAAAGAAGAGTTAAGACTTAAGATGGAAGTGATATGGTAGAAAGGCAGAATCGTATAAGAGGGTAGTTGAAGGTGGTAAGATGAAAGCGATTAGAGGTGGACTGGTGCCAACAGTGAGAAAAGGATATAAACTTAGTTTGTATAGGTGTTCAGAGGGGCAAATTAGTGGTGAGACTGTTTTTTTAGTGGATGTGTTTATGAGTGCATGTGCAGTTGACAGATCGGGTGTGATGTTATAACAGAGCTGTTATGATTTCCATGTCTTTATTAAGGCTTGAATTCCTGATAACTCTAGTTTCATCATGTATGTACTGCTGAATGTTCTATTTTTGATGGATAGTTACATTTTCAATATTACCTTCATAGTGATGCCGTAACTGTGTAGTCTGGAGACTTACTGCAGTGGAGAATAAGCTTAACTCTTTTCCCAGATTATTCCAGAAAGCTCTATGACATAGGTACTGACTGAGGGTGATTACCATCATTATGTGGAAACCACATATAGTTTTATGTATCAACACCCATGTGTGTGTATATGTGTGCAAACTGTGTAGATTCTTGTGTGCATGCCCATGTGTGTATGCCTGTCTGTGCATTATTATGACCTCATTGATGCTATGCCCATGTGTGTATGCCTGTCTGTGCATTTTATGACCTCACTGATGCTATTAAGAGCCTTAATACATGAGTGATAGGTTTTCTACCACCCAGGACATTATTCATTGCCAGCTTGGAAGCTTGTTGGAGCTGGAGTGATGGAGAACATGAATGATGAGCCTCCTTACCTCTTTTTGGGGGAGGGGAGCATGTGTCAAGCACACAGTGTGGTTGAATTCCCAGTGAAGATAAGGAATTGCATAGGATGTAGTGTCGTCAAGGGAGGGCAGAACCACTGATAATATTTTGATGGGATATACATCACACAGGCCCATTGCAGACCTAAATCCTTGGTGACTATGGGCATAGTTAAGCTGGCTATGGTAGGCCTTAAGCTGGCTATGGTAGGCCTTAACAGAAAAACTCAAACCTCCTGACATGTGTATGATGGGTTCCATTGACCTATGAAACAAATGTGCAACAGGTTATCTCCCCTGGAAATGGGTGGTTTCTTTGGGTGACCTAGAGTGGCTTAAAGGGATAGGCTTCATATTCAATGAGAGGACTGGGTCAGAAGAAAAAAATGATTATAAAGCTCATGACCTTTTGGCTTACCTAGTCAGCCCATTCCCTATGGCATGTGGCATGCAGGGCTTAAATTGGGGCATGGTGATGGAGCTAGAGATTGTTGTCCTGGGTTCAAGTTGTTAGGGTGCATGATCTGATGGGGTATGAATTTGATACTGGCATTAATTCTCTCTGATATTTTTTTTTTCAGTCTGCAACATTAGAAGACCATTTTTAATGCTTAACTTAGGGTTAGGGGTTATGGCTCCAGTAGAGTATATGCATTCCATACCATAATTAAGCAACAACTTATTTTTCTTAGCCTCATACATTTCCTGTTGAAGCATAGGATCCCGTTATGATCTCCAGATTACTATGAAGCACTTACATTTTTCTATTAGTTTCCCTCTATCTACTTTAATCAACATTATGCATATTAAGCTTGTCAGATTTTAGTCTTTATTTGTATAGCTTCTGATGATGGCTGTACACCACCTTCTTTCTCTAAACTTTCCCTATCCTGTCTGCTTATGATGAATTTTCTTGAACTCTGTAAAATGTTCTGTATGGAGTCTTTCCAGCTATCTTGTATGATGGGTGAGAGCTGCTTGTTTTTTACTGATAATTCATTTTCCAGTTCATCTACACATTTGTTTGTTTGTACATTTATGGTCCTTTTTTATCCACAAGCCTATAAACAAGTGGATGAGGGTAAAACATGAATATAAGCAATTTTAATGCACAATCAATCAACATGTTTTGGCGAGATGAAAGGAAACCAGAGTAGCTGAAAGGCCACATCAGCCTGGAAGAACCTAGAAAATTTCACATAGACATTGACAAGTAGTCAGGATTCAACTATAGTTCCTGCTGGAACTGTGAGGGAGAGAGAACCATTATTCTGCCTACTAGCTTTCATTGCTAATTTGGAGGAACAGCTTGTCTGTTTTTAGAGCATATGCTGTGACTACTATGATCCCTTTCTGCCTTAATTGTTGCTGTTGCTTTGTTCCAGATGCGCACACTTTTCTTAGGTAATTGATTCACAAATGTATTATTTTGCACTGAATTTAAGTTATATTTATTTAGATTGTTTCTTCGGTACTGAAAAGATGTAGACCTTCTTGTGCAGTGACCACTTTCAACATGTTTGGATCATGGGCAAAAAGCACACCTTTTCTTCTGTACCTTCTGCAGTTTCCCTTGTACAGACAGAGAAAAGTACCAGCTCCAGACTAACTAGTGTGATACTTTACTGGTGAAGATCTTTCCTTATGAGTTAACTTGCATTTATTATACTCTGTTCTTATTTGTAGCTAATGTTTTATCTATTCTATAGCTCTATGGTCTATTCCATGTCTGTTTAAATTTGCTAACTGTCCATTCACAGTCTATCCGTTCATCTGAAGCAATGTGTCTATGTCAATTGGTTGAAGGACCAAATTGTCAAAACCCATATGGTTGACAATTTGGTCCATTGAACCATTTTGACAGGGATCATGGTATTTGCACTTTACCCCACTGTAGTGTGACTTTGGAGTTGGTATAAATAATTAGGGGCTGTGGGGGGGGGGGGGCTTGTCCCCTGCAAAAACATTGTTTATGTTGTTGGCGGATGTTGTGTGGATTTACATCAGTTTTTTGACTACATTGTTGACCATATGGTCTCAACCATATGTTTTTGACAATGTGGTTTATCAATAAATTGGTCTATTTCCAAAGCAACATTCCTCCCTATCCCTATTTAAGTGCAACTTGGACCAGTGGGTGGGTAATTGGAAATTCACCACTAGTCTGGTGTCTATGATTTGATTGAGAGAGGCAGACATAAAATCATCCCCTGTATAAAAATCTAATTTGTGGGTTACATTTTGGTTGCATGGCTAGGCTTATAAGGACCCTAGTGGTTGTTAGCCTAGTATATGACATGAAACTTATCCTGTGAGTGATACTGTCTCAATTGCGTTTTGTGATATTGTATAAAGCAAAAGCTGATAGACCCCCTAATTAGCTATAATACACAGTCCCTACTTGGTTTCCCTGCTAGATGTAGATTCAGTAGTTGGCTACCATAAAGATATGGCTGACACTCTCCTAGCACTTCCTCCAAGGCTGAGCACTTAGGTGCACATGTTTGATAAAAGGCTAATTGGTACTGTACTTAAAATTCCAGTCTTCTCTTTTGGATTGATTCTATGATACTCTAATTGGTGAGATATTTTGAAAGGAAGTTGTTGATTAGTCCAACTAGTTTTCAGGAAGTAAAATGGCTTGCATAGTCCCCAGGCATTATAAATGGCACACACTTGTCTGCTCTAAGCCACTGGTTGATTCCTATTCAGTGTTCTATGCTTAGAATTTCGAATGCTATTTAAAAGAGTGTCCTAACATTTATAGGTTGGCTTTTTCATGCAGTGCAGCAAGTTACATGTCTACAGCTTCTTTTATAAAATAAATGGCATGTTCATGACATAGATATGGACTTAGCTGTTATTTCAATGTAAGACAAAAGTTTGCCTTTTAAAGAAGTATCTCTGTTGCATTTGTGTATTATTTCAAAGTGCTACTCCATCAGTTACAGAGCATTTGTTGGATTTGTATTGTTATTCTGGGAATCATAACAGCAATCTGAAGAATGGCAAGACTGTTACCATTAAATTGAGAGAATATATAATAACTGTTGGATATACTGAGATACATTACTGGCAGCCCGGAAACACTAAGACTGAATGAATCAAAATGTGGACTCGCATATACCAAGTCTGAGACTGCTGTTTTCCAGAGTATTCCCTTTTCTTCTTTGGTATGGAGAGCTTGGAGTTATTATATATAAGTTCAGGGAATGTGGGAGGCATGCACCCCATGCAGGGGAAGGGCTTGCCTCCTGACATTCCAAGGCAGCAGCATGTTGGAAGATTCCTTCTACTCCAAGATGCAGTGACTTCAGAGCTAGAAGTATGGCCACATCTAAGGTACATGGGGAGTGAATCCCCCCACTACACATAATTAGCTATATAGAAGAAGAAATCACGCTTTGTCTCCATATCAGTACTTCTAATATTGTATCTTGCACATGAGATAGGAAGCCATACTGCTTCACAGACTTCAAAAACTTCAGTTCCAGGCACAACAGCAATAAAACCTGCAATGATTTACAAAGGATAATGAAACAGGAGGTGAGAAAAAAATGTTTTAGGACTGTGGAAATATGTGGAGACTCTAATTTGCTATTTTCAGGGCCAAAAGAATGTGTTTACAATATGATTACAGTAATTAGTCTTTTACATAGAATTAAGCTTATAAGACAAAATGCAAATAGTTTGAGGGTTTTCAGCACACTAGACAGATTACAGAAAAAGGAGATATAGACACCATCTTAGTTAAATAAATATTGCAGATAAGAATGTATATATATATATATATATATATATATATATATATATATATATAGTCTCAGTATTTGACAGTAGCTGTGATATAACAACTCAAGACCACTGAAGATAAGATGGTTAATCACATTTAATACTTATGATATTGTCTCATAAAATTCTGTGGATAGAATACTTGAAACCCTCTGGATACATATAACAAAAGTGAAGATTTACCAGAAATAAGTCAATTTCAGACACTGGCAACAGTTGTGATGATGCAGAAGAAAGGTTAGGCAAATACTTTATTATGAAAGAAAAAATATATGTGAGAATTAAAGCAACCACATATACTGTACAATGTGAAGGACCATGGAAAAGAGTTGTGAGTTTTCAGAGATAAAGAAATAAAAAAATGCAAATAATGCAGGCATGCAGCTTGGGAGGAATGAGTGAAAAGTCTTTGTGGTATAAAATTCACCCCAGTAGTCTCTTTGACTCATCCAAGCTGCCATCACAAAAGCCAAATGACACTAACTTGTATTAAGTAAGCTTGAGGACACACAAATTTGAAATGCATTTAGTCCATTATGTGACAATACCGAAAATGCAGCAAAGTGCTTTTTGCAGTAGGACAAGCATCCTTGCACCCGTGCACCTTTTTGATTTACAGTTATCACTATTGAGATCTTTGCAGATCAACAATGTGAGATCACTGACAGTTTAAAACCTATTTTGCATTTTTGCCATGATTTTGTGACATCAGGGGAACTTATGAACAGACACCTATAAGCACAAGGTTCTTACTTATACGCACCTCAACAAACAGTGACATGAACAAGTGAGTGTGTGTGATACGACCTTTGGTGATCTAAGCAACTGATGGCAAGCCTACAACACTAATGAAAAACCTTGAACTTGTGAAATCACTGGATGTGTCATGGACGCAAGCTAAAAATATTTTAAGTATTAAAAGCGAAAGCATTAACACAAAAGACAATGTGAAGTCTCTGAAGATGTAAAGACTAACAAACTAATAATAACAGTAATAATATGATGTTATGTTAATATTGAATCCTATGATGTTTTCCTGTATATTTGTCTATCCCCACCTCCTTTCTCCTTTTTACCTCAGCTCATTTTTTGTATACTATGTAACTGTGTTTATCTCTATGTGGAGCTTTTCTCCCCGGGCCTCTACTGAAAATGGAAATATATCCAGTTAGACTAGCCCGGTTAACAAATGTAAAATAAATAAATAAAATAAAAATAATAAAAATAAAAATAGCGAAACAAAGGATACTTTGGATTCCCATTGCAATACTTACAGCCATTCAGACTTTACTATTATCTCACTTTACCATCATGCCAACAGTTATTATAAGCAAACTGTGTCCCCCTGGATTTCCATGTGGGGGGTTGTTAGCCAACCTACCCAATTACTAAACATACTAACTTTGAAGTTGCACCATCTTAGAATAATGAACTGCTACTAAGATAGTCTCACAAGAAGAAGTTCTTTGGTTCTCTGCTGAGATGCCTTTTGTGCAGAGTCTGCACTTCCTCTCTGTATATATGTTTTTTTTCCAGGTGCTCCAGTTTCTCATCTCATTCCAAAGGCATGTGGTTAGGTAGATTAGCATCTTCTAAATTACAAGTAGGCGTGTGTGCATATGGATATGGTAGAAAGGTCTGGAATCTGCTTCTGTTTACCTTTTTGCCTAGTAAACACCATAAATGGTAGTGGTTGTTGATGGTATCACTGCGTGAGTCAGATGTTACTCATATGCCTCCAATGGATTCCCTTTTGCCAGTTAGTCAATTCTTAGTGTTAGTATATTTAGCAGTTGGGGTATCTGGGTGGAGCCCCCGCATTGGGAAACATAGACAGCACAGCCCCCATGCAAAGTGTTTTAAATTCCATTGTTTAACTTTTTAATAGAGTGGTCAGTATAAGTAGTAGTAAACTGTGGGCAGTCAGCTGCTTAGCATTGTCTGGCAGCAGTATTTCATCACAGACCTGAACAAAATACATGTATGTGTATAAATATACCTCATCAGCGCCCCCCCCCCTTTTTGTGAAATAGTACTTTCTCACATCTCACCTGCCCCTTTTACCTTGTAACTTAAAACTGTGCCATTGTGTTCTCATTTATCTTTTTGTTAAAGGAGGTAGCCTGGTTATATCATGCTCATCACTGTATTCTTAAAATATATTTGATTTTGTTATGCCAAATGTAATGTTGAACCAAAAGAACAAACAGAAATACGATCGAATATACATAATGCTGAATTACTTAAACATTGAACAAGTGAAATCTCAGTAATGAATGCTAACCCTAACCCTGGCCCCCACCCCAAACCTAACCCTGCACCATACCTTAAAAAATCCCTTCCCGTAACACTGTTACTATACAAGAAACATTCATACACACAAACACACACTAGCACACACTACAGACATAAGATCTAATCCTGACCTTAACCCTAAAATACACATACTCGCATGCAAACACACATATATACCCTCACCTAACCCTACACACATGCAGAATCTAAACCCATCCCAATCCCCACTCACCATTTTCAAACAAATGGCACTATGAGATATCAGATGTTTGACTATCTGAATATTTGACAATCTAAACCACCCATAGCATTCATCAAAGAAAGCAATATTTGACAAAATGTATGGTAAACACACACACACACACACACACACACACACACACACACACACACACACACACACACACGCACACACACACACACACACACACACATTGTGTGTGTGTACATGTGTGTTTGTGTACACATATGTGTGTGTGTGTGTGTGTGTGTGTGTGTGTGTGTGTGTGTATGTGGGGGTATGTAACAATTTATTGAATAGTGATATGTACTGAAAGTTATAATACTGATTTTCAAAAGTTTGACTTTTCATTAGTTTGCACTTTACCATGCTGAACTCAAAATACAAAGCAAGTACACAGCAATTCAATCAAAAATGCCAATCCTCTGTTAGGGGAAAATTTGAAAGGTGTATTAAAATGGGTCTTTGTGGGATTTGGGAAGCTCTCTCTACATGTAAGAGAGTAGATATTTTGATTTCAACATTTTAACAATTCATCATTTCAAAATTTCAGCATTGTAGTTTCAGTACATTACTTTTCAGTAAGTTGACATGGATCCATATATATATATATATATATATATATATATATATATATACACACACACACATATATATATATATATATATATATATATATATATATATATATATATACATATACATATATACAGGCTACATTGACTGGATCCACAAACATTCTGTGTAATACAGCAAGAATGAATAAAGAAAATATTTAGTGGCTGTCTGCTACTGGGTAATTCCTGCTGTTCTTTAAAAACTTTTAATCATTACATCAGTAAAAAAATCTCATTTATATAACATGTATCCAAGTGTTTCATGACGCTGGCTATTTATGATGCCTGTCTTATTACTGCTAAGGGTGCAAGCAGCATATGCTGTTGATGTGATATATACACAGATGCTCACATCTGTTTCAGGCATTATTTGTCCAGTTTATGACTTGCTGATGACCAAGTGACTGACAACAAAGTGGCACCAGTTACTACCCAAAGATAAGTACATGGGAATTCCTGCCAACTCTACTACATGCTCTATGGGTATAAATGGCACTGCCCAGTCAGATGTTTGAGGTACTCCAGTACCTCTGATCTTGGCCTTACTCCATAATTTATCTGCACATATCTGACCCCTGTGCTTCAAGGCAGTTTTATGAATCCACTCTAGGACTGCTTTTGCTGCATGCAGGGCATATTGGCATACAACTATAGGTATTAGCAGGTAAACCATAAGGTGTTAATTATGAATGGCCCCTCTACTATGAATAGCAAAAGTATAGAAAGCCTACAGCTTCCAACACAAGAAATCAATTTAAAGGGTACAAGCAGGTCACCAAGGAAAGCAAAAATGTTGACAATAATTTGATTGTTAAATCTGCATACGTCCATTAAGACTTGTGATGTAATGTCTTCAGGATATGTGTATCATTTTCAGAGCATATTTAGGTTACAAACCATTGAAAATGGAACAGTTGTGTCTGCCAGGGGTAGCACCTAAGCACATTTCTGCTCTTATTGATTTCTCCCTTCCCCTTCAATGTGAGTCATTTTTTTGGTGGGGGGCAAAAGTTCTATGTTTGTTTCACAGTTCTAAAAATCCAGAGTATTCGTCCAGAGCTGTCTTCCAAATGGAAAAAAAATGGCAACTTTAGAACAACGTAAGACCAGTTTGAATGACAGTATCTGCACTGTTATCTATAAGTCTTGGTCTGTGATATGGCATAAGCTGGATCCCCCAAACTGCATTATGGTACACCTGTACGTGCACATTTTATACATTTCTCAAAGGGAGGAAGCAGGTCTTACCCAAACACAGCATTGTGCTGGTTATGTTTGTGCATTTCATGCAACTGTTGTGTTTTTCATCAGGTGGAGTCATCCTTGTGTCTAGTGCAACCATTTATGAATGTAAGTACAGTTTCTAGATCTGCATGCAATTCAACAGATCATATTTTAATAACTGTTTCTATAGTGACGGGATGTTATTTATTCATTCATTCATTTTGTTCGTGCTGGTACTTCCTGTTTTATAACTTTCGTTATGGTAGTTTTTGTTGATTTTCTCATGTTGCTTGCTTATCTAAGATAATAAAATGCTTTCTGATTATGTTTTGCGTTATTTTTATTATTACTTACCGTCCACCTGTGTACTGCTTTCTTTTACATTGTTGTACATGTTTGTCTGCAGTTAAGCTGATGTGTTTTAGATCATTCATTTATTCTTGCCAAGTCCCTTCTCATCCATTTTGTACCATCTTGTGTATTAAACATGGGTTATAACTTTGTCTCACTGGTAGAGACAAACGTTTCTTTCAAGATCTTCTGCAGCAGTTATAAAGACAATGAAAATAACTATCTCAATACAACTCAGAGGTACCCACTGATCAGCATTCCTTCATATGAATAGACCACACTTGTCATGGTTTTCTGTGTTTTGTTGTTCAGCCAATGGTTTGCCCATGCAATTTCTTGTTTGTTAGCTAAGCGACTCTATCTTAGTGCGAGGCACTTTGCTAGAATCAATCTAGAGTACACCTACAGAAAGTTTCTGTTCTAATATTCCTTTTGTAAGTTTCTTCAGTTTGCCTGGCATAATTTTCCTTTTGTGAAGCCATGGTAGACTGGGTCTTGTAAGTTAGGGTACCTTGAGTCTTGTACCCTACTAGTTCTGACACTAACTGACCTGTGTTTCTTCATAAGTGATTCCATATTGTTCTCTACAGCTAAGGTCCAGTTGACTGGTTGATACTTAACAGTGCGTCTGTTACTCCTGGTCACTACCCTCCCAGAGGATAAAAATGTTGTCCAAATGAAGTAAATACAACTTGACAGTACCCCAAAAAGGACAATTTAATACATACTGATTCTCCCAACTTTTCTGGGAGGGTAGTGAGTCTGAGATTCTTAAGTTTATTCAGTATTTGAATTCCAGCACGGATGTTTTAGATTTTACATATCAGTATGCTACCAAAGGTATAAACTACTTGGATACTTATATTTCCAAATGAATTGATGCTTTTAGGTCAAAAATATATAGAAAAGACACTTTTTGCAATGCATATTTGCATTTTAAAAGTAACCACCCCATGGGGCAAAAGAGAAGCATTGTTAAGGGTCAGACCATTAGAGTGGCCCGTATGACTTTGCATTTGGAAGATTTGGGCCCTGAACTAGAAAAGGTTTCTAGTATATACCCCATATATTTAGTGGAAGAAATTTTGAATGAAGTATATGTGAAATGGGGTGTTTTTTATAAACCACTCATGGGGGTGGGTTTCATTACAAGTGTGAACTATTCAGGGGATGGTCTTCAGACCAAAAAGTTTGAAAAAAACTTGTGTATTGCAGTACAATTGGAATACCAATAGCATAAAAAAGTGATGGAATCCAACTGGAATATTTTTAGAACTAAAAGGGAAATTTTCAACAAAGTGGGAGACAAACCAATGTTTAGGATGGGTCTAAACCTGAAAAAAACTATTTGAAATGAAAATAGACAGGATTGAGGTGGTGGGTTTAGGCACTAGACCATGTGGGATGTGTGCACAATGTCCATACATTAGTAAGCAGGGTAGTATGGTTTTGAATAATAACTTGAAAAGTAAAATTACATTTAAGAAGGGAAATTGTAATGCGACTGAATTAGTATATTTGGCAGTATGTGTGTCATGTACTCACTATTATGTGAGTGTATGAACACAACGATATAAAAAATCATAAATTATCTAGTGCTTTGTACAAGCATTCCCTCACTTGTACAGGGTATGTGAAATTTGTGTTTGGAATATTGGACATTGTCAAAATGAACCCTAGGGGGTGGAGATTTGAAGAATTTATTAAAGAAAAGAGAAACTTATTGGCAGCTTAAGTTAGCTGCAATGCTTCCACCCGGTCTGAATGAGACTGTTTCTACTGCTGCCATGTTGTTGGAAAGGGCTAATAGGTTTTAGTAATATATATATATATAATTTTAAACATGACATATTTATGTATGTGAATTTGGGTTTTACATTACAAGTAGGTAGATACTATACATCTATATGTGAATTTTAGTAGGATTTTTGAATGTATTCAACATTTTATGACATGGTTTCTTTAATGTTTGGTATAAAACTTTTTGGAATTAATGAGGTTCAATTATGATGTCATTAATTGAAAGTATTTAAATGGTTCATTTTTAGTAGGAAGTTGTATTCTGATAAAGTCTCTTACAGGAGGTCAAAGCGCTTAATACTAATAAATTACTGGATTTTTATTCTTATTTCCTGAGTGCATTTTTAAAAAGGATGGTATTTCAGTTATCTTAGTGACATTTGTGTGGTATAAACCTTGAGTAAGTTTCGCCTTGTCTTTCCTTTTCTTTTGCCTCCCTCCTTCCTCCTCATCATTTCCCACAATAATCATTGTACCAACATTTAAAATAATTACTTAAGAAGCAAGTGACACTTGTTTCTCCATGTTTGTCCATTTGAGGGTCCACTGCCTAGTTCCTGTAAGTCTGTCTGCAGTCCCACAGTAAAATAGCATTCAGGTACACATTAAAACATTCATAGGTTCATAGGTTCATAGGATGATACTAAGCTACTGGCTCAGAGGCCCTTTTAAACCTATCCAAGAATTTTGCCCATGTTCCCACAAAGTCAGCACCTGTTTCTCCTGTCCAGCATGGACACAGATGGTATCCCAGGGGTGTATTTTCTGTTTTACATCCAGTCATCCATATTCCTCTTAAACAGGGCTAGAGAGATATTATGCTTGACATGGAGATGGGGTCTATTTCATAGAGGGGGAGTCTTTGGGACAGAAATCTATCCTGCCGAAAAGTTCTATTAATGTCACAGAGTAAGTTGAGGGCTTGCATGCGAGTTGTGTGAGTGCAGTTTTACTTATTGATATGCAGCAACTCCATCAAGGCTGGGTCTGAGATGGCCTTGTATGTCAGACACAGGTCACCTCTAAACAGTCTGTACGAGACTGAGTAGAGGGACAGGGCTTTTAGCCTATCTGTATAGGACAGGTGTTTGAGACCCCGGATTTTCCTGGTTAGGAACCTCCATGGTCTCTCCAGCTGCTGTATGTGCTTGCAAGGTACATGCCGAAGGGGCATTGTAGTCAATAATGGGTCTAATAAGGGAGGAGTACAGGGATGCTATGACCTCCTTGTTCCTGGATGAAATACCCTTACTTGTGAGGTGGGCCATGTAGAAAGCCTTCTGTACAACAGAGGCAACATGGTGGTCAAAAGTCAGGTTGCTATCAACCTGCGTGCCCAAGTCCCTCATGACTGATTGCATGCTTAGTACGTTGTTATTAATGTGATAATTAGTGGGGACTCCATTTTCCCCAAAGGGGATAATGATGCATTTCTTGGCATTCAGTTTGAGGCCATGCTTCTGGCACCTATCATTTGTTTGGTTAAGGCCTTCTTGGAGGATGTTCACATTACTAGGGCAATTTAAGGCAGCACCCAGCTTCCAGTCATCTGCAAACTTAGTCAGCCACAAACCACTGGTTTTGGCTTGTACCTCAGAAAAGTATATCCCAAACAGTAGAGGCCCCAGACTGATCCTTGGGGTACATTGCTCGTTACTGGTCTACTACTAGAGGTGGCTTCCCCTATTTTGACTGAGTGGGTTCTACCAGTGAGCCACTTAGCTACCCATCTGGTAACATATGGGTTGATGCCTAGCTGAGAGAGTTTATCAATTATGCCTGCATGGGGAATAGTGTTGAAGGCTTTGGCTAGGTGAAGGTAGGTGATGAGCACCGTCTTCCCCTCATCCATGGCTTTGGGGTCTGTTTCGAAGAAGTCAACCAAGTTTAACAGGTATGATCTCCCTTTGGCAAAACCAAACTGTGTGGGACCTATAAACTGCCTGGGTCAGTGGACAATCCACCTTTGTGTAGAGGGATCACAGTGGTTGTCATCCATTCGGCTGGGAAGAAGCTGGTGCTCAGGCTTTGGTTGAATAGGGTACCTAATGGAGGTGACAGCTTATGCCTGAGTTCATATATGATACAGCCAAGGATGTTGTCGGGTACCATGGAGACTGTATTTTTTGCCTTTGTGTGGGCATTAAACACCTGCTCCCTGGTGATGAGGGGAGGAGTGCAGGTGCTAGGGACGTCCTGGTTTACTGATTGGGGGTTTCCCTGAATCTGTCTGCCAGTAGGTTGGCTTTATCTACAGCATTTGTGTATGTGGTGTTATTGACTACCAGTTCAGAGCAGATTTGGGAGTTACCTTTCAGACTGTGGACGTATGTGAAGAAAGCCTTCTGATTGTCCTTAGTGGATGTGGCCAATTTACACTCAAAGTTAGCCTTAGAGGATTTCACCAGTGACCTTATTTGCTTTTTCAGACAAAGGAGAGATTGCTTCCAACTTGGCACCCACTCCTTCTTGGTCCTGGACAGCAATTGTTTATTTTTATTATAGAATTTGTTTATTGCTGCTGTCCACCAGACAGGTTTACTCTTCCTTGAGGAAGATGGTTTGGTCCTCTCAAATATTGAATCCATACAGCTATGTAGGTACTCATATAGTGTTTTGGTGTAGGCTTGGAAATTAGTTCTTGTTCCTACTGAAGGGACAGTGGCTGAGAAGCTGCTTATACCTGCTCTCAGGAGATTGTAGTCAGCTTTGGAGAAGTTTTTTTGTTTGACCCTAACAGGGGGGAATCAGGGGCGATGGTGACTTCAAAGGTGATTGCTTTATGGTCAAATCATACTAATGAGGATGACACTGTTGGAGTGCTACAGTGGCTACTCATGTTGGTTAGTACCAGGTCCAGGATATTTTCACCTCCCATAGGGGTGTCAACCAGCTGATCCAATGCATTGCCATTGACAAAGTCAAGAAGTCTCTGGGCATTCATGTTTGAGCTAGAATAGGTCTTCCACTCTATGGTTGGGTAGTTAAAGTCACCCAGGATCAGGGTAGAGGGTTGAATTTTGATAGATTCAAATAAGTCCAGATAGGTGGAGTGGGCATCTTGAGTCATGGTTGGGGGTTCTATAGCTAGCTATGATTTGAATAGGTGTTTTGTCAACAAACTGCACTTGGAGTGTCTCCTATGAGTCATACCATTTGACCAGCCTTATGGTGTGTATGTCGTTGATAAATATTGAAACTCCACCTCCTTTGGCTTTGTAGCCCTCTGTTTCTTATATGTAATGCATACTTCAGCGAGGCTTGACATCACCTTTCCAAACCTACACTTTTCGGTGTATTGTTATTAAGTTTATGGTTTATAATTTTGAGGTAGGTAATTGATTCGTGTAAATGAGTGAAAACCATGGAAAAGAGCCACTGTTTAAAAAACTATGAACTAATATGTACAGCCAGAGCTCAAATCAGAGGGAGTACATTAAACGACTTGCAAGGATGAGACCTCCTTTTTAAGGCTTAGGCATTGTATGAAATTGAAAAAGATGTTCATCATTTCCTTTTTCTCATTTCCAGTGGATAAAAAACATCATATTTCCTGCAAAACAACAGGAACAGTAATATAAAGTTGACCCTTGACCACATTATGAAAGGCTGTCCTGAGTTGTATTATGTAGTGAGATAAGATAGCATTTAATTTCCAGCACAAGTATATCTGTCCTGAAATAAAACAAGTATAAGCATTGTATCCAGAGTTCACTGCAGTGAAATATTTGAATTTTAAAAAGCCATCATATTTAACAAAAATCTGTGATAATGTCATAATCAGCATTCTGTCAAGAAATTGCTTGACGTAGCATTGTATAGCAGTTTTTTTCATACAGGAAACAAAAATATAGTCCACTTTGATAGAAATTTGCCCTACAGTAATATAACCTTCAAATCCTAGAGCACCATTTCTTATAATATCAGAAGAACAAATCATCTATGCTACATAAAGCCAATACATGATGTGGGGAGTAGTTTACCTATGTATAACTGCTTGTGCTTTAAATGTCAGTATTGTTTTTCAGTAATAGTTTTGCAATACCCATTCAGTGCCCGCTTGGGCACGTGTTCATTATTTTCTAAAAAAACCCCTCTCTGTAGTGTAACTTCATGCAGGCAGCAAATCTGTTATTGTTGCTAGTTTACAAATCAGTTCTTATGAACATACAGTATAGTAACTGATCCAG